>NC_048585.1:56430919-56530919 GCF_013265735.2 Oncorhynchus mykiss | reverse complement strand
GAGCAGCACTTTCAGATGGTAATCTCTATGGAGCAGCACTTTCAGATGGTAATCTCTACCGAGCAGCACTTTCAGAAGGTAATCTCTATGGAGCAGCACTTTCAGATGGTAATCTCTATGGAGCAGCACTTTCAGATGGTCATCTCTACCGAGCAGCACTTTCAGAAGGTAATCTCTATGGAGCAGCACTTTCAGATGGTAATCTCTATGGAGCAGCACTTTCAGATGGTAATCTCTACGGAGCAGCACTTTCAGATGGTAATCTCTATGGAGCAGCACTTTCAGAAGGTAATCTCTATGGAGCAGCACTTTCAGATGGTAATCTCTACGGAGCAGCACTTTCAGATGGTAATCTCTACGGAGCAGCACTTTCAGATGGTAATCTCTACGGAGCAGCACTTTCAGATGGTAATCTCTATGGAGCAGCACTTTCAGAAGGTAATCTCTATGGAGCAGCACTTTCAGATGGTAATCTCTACGGAGCAGCACTTTCAGATGGTAATCTCTACGGAGCAGCACTTTCAGATGGTAATCTCTACGGAGCAGCACTTTCAGAAGGTAATCTCTACGGAGCAGCACTTTCAGAAGGTAATCTCTATGGAGCACCACTTTCAGATGGTAATCTCTATGGAGCAGCACTTTCAGATGGTAATCTCTACCGAGCAGCACTTTCAGATGGTAATCTCTATGGAGCAGCACTTTCAGATGGTAATCTCTATGGAGCAGCACTTTCAGATGGTAATCTCTATGGAGCAGCACTTTCAGATGGTAATCTCTATGGAGCAGCACTTTCAGATGGTAATCTCTATGGAGCAGCACTTTCAGATGGTAATCTCTACGGAGCAGCACTTTCAGATGGTAATCTCTACGGAGCAGCACTTTCAGATGGTAATCTCTACCGAGCAGCACTTTCAGATGGTAATCTCTACCGAGCAGCACTTTCAGATGGTAATCTCTACCGAGCAGCACTTTCAGATGGTAATCTCTACCGAGCACCACTTTCAGATGGTAATCTCTATGGAGCAGCACTTTCAGATGGTAATCTCTACCGAGCAGCACTTTCAGATGGTAATCTCTATGGAGCAGCACTTTCAGATGGTAATCTCTATGGAGCAGCACTTTCAGATGGTAATCTCTATGGAGCAGCACTTTCAGATGGTAATCTCTATGGAGCAGCACTTTCAGATGGTAATCTCTATGGAGCAGCACTTTCAGATGGTAATCTCTACGGAGCAGCACTTTCAGATGGTAATCTCTACGGAGCAGCACTTTCAGATGGTAATCTCTACGGAGCAGCACTTTCAGATGGTAATCTCTACGGAGCAGCACTTTCAGATGGTAATCTCTACCGAGCAGCACTTTCAGAAGGTAATCTCTACCGAGCAGCACTTTCAGAAGGTAATCTCTATGGAGCAGCACTTTCAGAAGGTAATCTCTACCGAGCAGCACTTTCAGATGGTAATCTCTACCGAGCAGCACTTTCAGATGGTAATCTCTACGGAGCAGCACTTTCAGATGGTAATCTCTACCGAGCAGCACTTTCAGAAGGTAATCTCTATGGAGCAGCACTTTCAGAAGGTAATCTCTACGGAGCAGCACTTTCAGATGGTAATCTCTACGGAGCAGCACTTTCAGATGGTAATCTCTACGGAGCAGCACTTTCAGATGGTAATCTCTACGGAGCAGCACTTTCAGATGGTAATCTCTACCGAGCAGCACTTTCAGAAGGTAATCTCTACCGAGCAGCACTTTCAGAAGGTAATCTCTATGGAGCAGCACTTTCAGAAGGTAATCTCTACCGAGCAGCACTTTCAGATGGTAATCTCTACGGAGCAGCACTTTCAGATGGTAATCTCTATGGAGCAGCACTTTCAGATGGTAATCTCTATGGAGCAGCACTTTCAGATGGTAATCTCTATGGAGCAGCACTTTCAGATGGTAATCTCTACGGAGCAGCACTTTCAGAAGGTAATCTCTACGGAGCAGCACTTTCAGAAGGTAATCTCTATGGAGCAGCACTTTCAGATGGTAATCTCTATGGAGCAGCACTTTCAGATGGTAATCTCTATGGAGCAGCACTTTCAGATGGTAATCTCTATGGAGCAGCACTTTCAGATGGTAATCTCTACGGAGCAGCACTTTCAGATGGTAATCTCTACGGAGCAGCACTTTCAGATGGTAATCTCTACGGAGCAGCACTTTCAGATGGTAATCTCTACGGAGCAGCACTTTCAGATGGTAATCTCTACCGAGCAGCACTTTCAGAAGGTAATCTCTACCGAGCAGCACTTTCAGAAGGTAATCTCTATGGAGCAGCACTTTCAGAAGGTAATCTCTACCGAGCAGCACTTTCAGATGGTAATCTCTACCGAGCAGCACTTTCAGATGGTAATCTCTACGGAGCAGCACTTTCAGATGGTAATCTCTACCGAGCAGCACTTTCAGAAGGTAATCTCTATGGAGCAGCACTTTCAGAAGGTAATCTCTACGGAGCAGCACTTTCAGATGGTAATCTCTACGGAGCAGCACTTTCAGATGGTAATCTCTACGGAGCAGCACTTTCAGATGGTAATCTCTACGGAGCAGCACTTTCAGATGGTAATCTCTACCGAGCAGCACTTTCAGAAGGTAATCTCTACCGAGCAGCACTTTCAGAAGGTAATCTCTATGGAGCAGCACTTTCAGAAGGTAATCTCTACCGAGCAGCACTTTCAGATGGTAATCTCTACGGAGCAGCACTTTCAGATGGTAATCTCTATGGAGCAGCACTTTCAGATGGTAATCTCTATGGAGCAGCACTTTCAGATGGTAATCTCTATGGAGCAGCACTTTCAGATGGTAATCTCTACGGAGCAGCACTTTCAGAAGGTAATCTCTACGGAGCAGCACTTTCAGAAGGTAATCTCTACGGAGCAGCACTTTCAGATGGTAATCTCTACGGAGCAGCACTTTCAGAAGGTAATCTCTATGGAGCAGCACTTTCAGATGGTAATCTCTATGGAGCAGCACTTTCAGATGGTAATCTCTATGGAGCAGCACTTTCAGATGGTAATCTCTACGGAGCAGCACTTTCAGATGGTAATCTCTACCGAGCAGCACTTTCAGATGGTAATCTCTACGGAGCAGCACTTTCAGATGGTAATCTCTATGGAGCAGCACTTTCAGATGGTAATCTCTACCGAGCAGCACTTTCAGATGGTAATCTCTACGGAGCAGCACTTTCAGATGGTCATCTCTACGGAGCAGCACTTTCAGATGGTAATCTCTATGGAGCAGCACTTTCAGATGGTAATCTCTACCGAGCAGCACTTTCAGAAGGTAATCTCTATGGAGCAGCACTTTCAGATGGTAATCTCTACCGAGCAGCACTTTCAGATGGTATTCTCTATGGAGCAGCACTTTCAGAAGGTAATCTCTACGGAGCAGCACTTTCAGATGGTAATCTCTATGGAGCAGCACTTTCAGATGGTAATCTCTACCGAGCAGCACTTTCAGATGGTAATCTCTATGGAGCAGCACTTTCAGAAGGTAATCTCTACCGAGCAGCACTTTCAGAAGGTAATCTCTATGGAGCAGCACTTTCAGATGGTAATCTCTACCGAGCAGCACTTTCAGATGGTAATCTCTACGGAGCAGCACTTTCAGATGGTCATCTCTACGGAGCAGCACTTTCAGATGGTAATCTCTATGGAGCAGCACTTTCAGATGGTAATCTCTACCGAGCAGCACTTTCAGAAGGTAATCTCTATGGAGCAGCACTTTCAGATGGTAATCTCTACCGAGCAGCACTTTCAGATGGTATTCTCTATGGAGCAGCACTTTCAGAAGGTAATCTCTACGGAGCAGCACTTTCAGATGGTAATCTCTATGGAGCAGCACTTTCAGATGGTAATCTCTACCGAGCAGCACTTTCAGATGGTAATCTCTACGGAGCAGCACTTTCAGATGGTCATCTCTACGGAGCAGCACTTTCAGATGGTAATCTCTATGGAGCAGCACTTTCAGATGGTAATCTCTACCGAGCAGCACTTTCAGAAGGTAATCTCTATGGAGCAGCACTTTCAGATGGTAATCTCTACCGAGCAGCACTTTCAGATGGTATTCTCTATGGAGCAGCACTTTCAGAAGGTAATCTCTACGGAGCAGCACTTTCAGATGGTAATCTCTATGGAGCAGCACTTTCAGATGGTAATCTCTACCGAGCAGCACTTTCAGATGGTAATCTCTATGGAGCAGCACTTTCAGAAGGTAATCTCTACCGAGCAGCACTTTCAGAAGGTAATCTCTATGGAGCAGCACTTTCAGATGGTAATCTCTACCGAGCAGCACTTTCAGATGGTAATCTCTACCGAGCAGCACTTTCAGATGGTAATCTCTACCGAGCAGCACTTTCAGAAGGTAATCTCTACCGAGCAGCACTTTCAGAAGGTAATCTCTACCGAGCAGCACTTTCAGATGGTAATCTCTATGGAGCAGCACTTTCAGATGGTAATCTCTATGGAGCAGCACTTTCAGATGGTAATCTCTATGGAGCAGCACTTTCAGATGGTAATCTCTACCGAGCAGCACTTTCAGATGGTAATCTCTATGGAGCAGCACTTTCAGAAGGTAATCTCTACCGAGCAGCACTTTCAGAAGGTCATCTCTATGGAGCAGCACTTTCAGATGGTAATCTCTACCGAGCAGCACTTTCAGATGGTAATCTCTACCGAGCAGCACTTTCAGAAGGTAATCTCTACCGAGCAGCACTTTCAGAAGGTAATCTCTACCGAGCAGCACTTTCAGATGGTAATCTCTATGGAGCAGCACTTTCAGATGGTAATCTCTATGGAGCAGCACTTTCAGATGGTAATCTCTATGGAGCAGCACTTTCAGATGGTAATCTCTACGGAGCAGCACTTTCAGATGGTAATCTCTACGGAGCAGCACTTTCAGATGGTAATCTCTACGGATCAGCACTTTCAGATGGTAATCTCTACGGAGCAGCACTTTCAGAAGGTAATCTCTATGGAGCAGCACTTTCAGATGGTAATCTCTACCGAGCAGCACTTTCAGATGGTATTCTCTATGGAGCAGCACTTTCAGAAGGTAATCTCTACGGAGCAGCACTTTCAGATGGTAATCTCTATGGAGCAGCACTTTCAGATGGTAATCTCTACCGAGCAGCACTTTCAGATGGTAATCTCTATGGAGCAGCACTTTCAGAAGGTAATCTCTACCGAGCAGCACTTTCAGAAGGTAATCTCTATGGAGCAGCACTTTCAGATGGTAATCTCTACCGAGCAGCACTTTCAGATGGTAATCTCTACCGAGCAGCACTTTCAGAAGGTAATCTCTACCGAGCAGCACTTTCAGAAGGTAATCTCTACCGAGCAGCACTTTCAGATGGTAATCTCTATGGAGCAGCACTTTCAGATGGTAATCTCTATGGAGCAGCACTTTCAGATGGTAATCTCTATGGAGCAGCACTTTCAGATGGTAATCTCTACGGAGCAGCACTTTCAGATGGTAATCTCTACGGAGCAGCACTTTCAGATGGTAATCTCTACGGATCAGCACTTTCAGATGGTAATCTCTACGGAGCAGCACTTTCAGATGGTAATCTCTACCGAGCAGCACTTTCAGAAGGTAATCTCTACCGAGCAGCACTTTCAGAAGGTAATCTCTATGGAGCAGCACTTTCAGATGGTCATCTCTACGGAGCAGCACTTTCAGATGGTAATCTCTATGGAGCAGCACTTTCAGATGGTAATCTCTACCGAGCAGCACTTTCAGAAGGTAATCTCTATGGAGCAGCACTTTCAGATGGTAATCTCTACCGAGCAGCACTTTCAGATGGTATTCTCTATGGAGCAGCACTTTCAGAAGGTAATCTCTACGGAGCAGCACTTTCAGATGGTAATCTCTATGGAGCAGCACTTTCAGATGGTAATCTCTACCGAGCAGCACTTTCAGATGGTAATCTCTATGGAGCAGCACTTTCAGAAGGTAATCTCTACCGAGCAGCACTTTCAGAAGGTAATCTCTATGGAGCAGCACTTTCAGATGGTAATCTCTACCGAGCAGCACTTTCAGATGGTAATCTCTACCGAGCAGCACTTTCAGAAGGTAATCTCTACCGAGCAGCACTTTCAGAAGGTAATCTCTACCGAGCAGCACTTTCAGATGGTAATCTCTATGGAGCAGCACTTTCAGATGGTAATCTCTATGGAGCAGCACTTTCAGATGGTAATCTCTATGGAGCAGCACTTTCAGATGGTAATCTCTACGGAGCAGCACTTTCAGATGGTAATCTCTACGGAGCAGCACTTTCAGATGGTAATCTCTACGGATCAGCACTTTCAGATGGTAATCTCTACCGAGCAGCACTTTCAGAAGGTAATCTCTACCGAGCAGCACTTTCAGAACGTAATCTCTATGGAGCAGCACTTTCAGATGGTCATCTCTACGGAGCAGCACTTTCAGATGGTAATCTCTATGGAGCAGCACTTTCAGATGGTAATCTCTACCGAGCAGCACTTTCAGAAGGTAATCTCTATGGAGCAGCACTTTCAGATGGTAATCTCTACCGAGCAGCACTTTCAGATGGTATTCTCTATGGAGCAGCACTTTCAGAAGGTAATCTCTACGGAGCAGCACTTTCAGATGGTAATCTCTATGGAGCAGCACTTTCAGATGGTAATCTCTACCGAGCAGCACTTTCAGATGGTAATCTCTATGGAGCAGCACTTTCAGAAGGTAATCTCTACCGAGCAGCACTTTCAGAAGGTAATCTCTATGGAGCAGCACTTTCAGATGGTAATCTCTACCGAGCAGCACTTTCAGATGGTAATCTCTACCGAGCAGCACTTTCAGAAGGTAATCTCTACCGAGCAGCACTTTCAGAAGGTAATCTCTACCGAGCAGCACTTTCAGATGGTAATCTCTATGGAGCAGCACTTTCAGATGGTAATCTCTATGGAGCAGCACTTTCAGATGGTAATCTCTATGGAGCAGCACTTTCAGATGGTAATCTCTACGGAGCAGCACTTTCAGATGGTAATCTCTACGGAGCAGCACTTTCAGATGGTAATCTCTACGGATCAGCACTTTCAGATGGTAATCTCTACGGAGCAGCACTTTCAGATGGTAATCTCTACCGAGCAGCACTTTCAGAAGGTAATCTCTATGGAGCAGCACTTTCAGATGGTAATCTCTACCGAGCAGCACTTTCAGATGGTATTCTCTATGGAGCAGCACTTTCAGAAGGTAATCTCTACGGAGCAGCACTTTCAGATGGTAATCTCTATGGAGCAGCACTTTCAGATGGTAATCTCTACCGAGCAGCACTTTCAGATGGTAATCTCTATGGAGCAGCACTTTCAGAAGGTAATCTCTACCGAGCAGCACTTTCAGAAGGTAATCTCTATGGAGCAGCACTTTCAGATGGTAATCTCTACCGAGCAGCACTTTCAGATGGTAATCTCTACCGAGCAGCACTTTCAGAAGGTAATCTCTACCGAGCAGCACTTTCAGAAGGTAATCTCTACCGAGCAGCACTTTCAGATGGTAATCTCTATGGAGCAGCACTTTCAGATGGTAATCTCTATGGAGCAGCACTTTCAGATGGTAATCTCTATGGAGCAGCACTTTCAGATGGTAATCTCTACGGAGCAGCACTTTCAGATGGTAATCTCTACGGAGCAGCACTTTCAGATGGTAATCTCTACGGATCAGCACTTTCAGATGGTAATCTCTACGGAGCAGCACTTTCAGATGGTAATCTCTACCGAGCAGCACTTTCAGAAGGTAATCTCTACCGAGCAGCACTTTCAGAAGGTAATCTCTATGGAGCAGCACTTTCAGATGGTAATCTCTACCGAGCAGCACTTTCAGATGGTAATCTCTACCGAGCAGCACTTTCAGAAGGTAATCTCTACCGAGCAGCACTTTCAGAAGGTAATCTCTACCGAGCAGCACTTTCAGATGGTAATCTCTATGGAGCAGCACTTTCAGATGGTAATCTCTATGGAGCAGCACTTTCAGATGGTAATCTCTATGGAGCAGCACTTTCAGATGGTAATCTCTACGGAGCAGCACTTTCAGATGGTAATCTCTACGGAGCAGCACTTTCAGATGGTAATCTCTACGGAGCAGCACTTTCAGATGGTAATCTCTACGGAGCAGCACTTTCAGATGGTAATCTCTACCGAGCAGCACTTTCAGAAGGTAATCTCTACCGAGCAGCACTTTCAGAAGGTAATCTCTATGGAGCAGCACTTTCAGAAGGTAATCTCTACCGAGCAGCACTTTCAGATGGTAATCTCTACCGAGCAGCACTTTCAGATGGTAATCTCTACGGAGCAGCACTTTCAGATGGTAATCTCTACCGAGCAGCACTTTCAGAAGGTAATCTCTATGGAGCAGCACTTTCAGAAGGTAATCTCTACCGAGCAGCACTTTCAGATGGTAATCTCTACGGAGCAGCACTTTCAGAAGGTAATCTCTACGGAGCAGCACTTTCAGAAGGTAATCTCTACGGAGCAGCACTTTCAGATGGTAATCTCTACGGAGCAGCACTTTCAGATGGTAATCTCTATGGAGCAGCACTTTCAGATGGTAATCTCTATGGAGCAGCACTTTCAGATGGTAATCTCTATGGAGCAGCACTTTCAGATGGTAATCTCTACGGAGCAGCACTTTCAGATGGTAATCTCTACCGAGCAGCACTTTCAGATGGTAATCTCTACGGAGCAGCACTTTCAGATGGTAATCTCTATGGAGCAGCACTTTCAGATGGTAATCTCTACCGAGCAGCACTTTCAGATGGTAATCTCTACGGAGCAGCACTTTCAGATGGTCATCTCTACGGAGCAGCACTTTCAGATGGTAATCTCTATGGAGCAGCACTTTCAGATGGTAATCTCTACCGAGCAGCACTTTCAGAAGGTAATCTCTATGGAGCAGCACTTTCAGATGGTAATCTCTACCGAGCAGCACTTTCAGATGGTAATCTCTATGGAGCAGCACTTTCAGAAGGTAATCTCTACGGAGCAGCACTTTCAGATGGTAATCTCTATGGAGCAGCACTTTCAGATGGTAATCTCTACCGAGCAGCACTTTCAGATGGTAATCTCTATGGAGCAGCACTTTCAGAAGGTAATCTCTACCGAGCAGCACTTTCAGAAGGTAATCTCTATGGAGCAGCACTTTCAGATGGTAATCTCTACCGAGCAGCACTTTCAGATGGTAATCTCTACCGAGCAGCACTTTCAGAAGGTAATCTCTACCGAGCAGCACTTTCAGAAGGTAATCTCTACCGAGCAGCACTTTCAGAAGGTAATCTCTACCGAGCAGCACTTTCAGAAGGTAATCTCTATGGAGCAGCACTTTCAGAAGGTAATCTCTATGGAGCAGCACTTTCAGAAGGTAATCTCTACCGAGCAGCACTTTCAGAAGGTAATCTCTATGGAGCAGCACTTTCAGAAGGTAATCTCCACCGAGCAGCACTTTCAGATGGTAATCTCTATGGAGCAGCACTTTCAGAAGGTAATCTCTACGGAGCAGCACTTTCAGATGGTAATCTCTACGGAGCAGCACTTTCAGATGGTAATCTCTACCGAGCAGCACTTTCAGAAGGTAATCTCTATGGAGCAGCACTTTCAGAAGGTAATCTCCACCGAGCAGCACTTTCAGATGGTAATCTCTATGGAGCAGCACTTTCAGATGGTAATCTCTACGGAGCAGCACTTTCAGAAGGTAATCTCTACCGAGCAGCACTTTCAGATGGTAATCTCTATGGAGCAGCACTTTCAGAAGGTAATCTCTACCGAGCAGCACTTTCAGAAGGTAATCTCTATGGAGCAGCACTTTCAGAAGGTAATCTCCACCGAGCAGCACTTTCAGATGGTCATCTCTATGGAGCAGCACTTTCAGATGGTAATCTCTATGGAGCAGCACTTTCAGATGGTAATCTCTATGGAGCAGCACTTTCAGAAGGTAATCTCTACGGAGCAGCACTTTCAGATGGTAATCTCTACGGAGCAGCACTTTCAGATGGTAATCTCTACCGAGCAGCACTTTCAGAAGGTAATCTCTATGGAGCAGCACTTTCAGAAGGTAATCTCCACCGAGCAGCACTTTCAGATGGTAATCTCTATGGAGCAGCACTTTCAGATGGTAATCTCTACGGAGCAGCACTTTCAGAAGGTAATCTCTACGGAGCAGCACTTTCAGAAGGTAATCTCTACCGAGCAGCACTTTCAGATGGTAATCTCTACGGAGCAGCACTTTCAGAAGGTAATCTCTATGGAGCAGCACTTTCAGATGGTAATCTCTATGGAGCAGCACTTCCAGAAGGTAATCTCTATGGAGCAGCACTTTCAGATGGTAATCTCTACGGAGCAGCACTTTCAGAAGGTAATCTCTATGGAGCAGCACTTTCAGATGGTAATCTCTATGGAGCAGCACTTTCAGATGGTAATCTCTACGGAGCAGCACTTTCAGAAGGTAATCTCTACGGAGCAGCACTTTCAGATGGTAATCTCTACGGAGCAGCACTTTCAGAAGGTAATCTCTATGGAGCAGCACTTTCAGATGGTAATCTCTATGGAGCAGCACTTTCAGATGGTAATCTCTACGGAGCAGCACTTTCAGATGGTAATCTCTACCGAGCAGCACTTTCAGATGGTAATCTCTATGGAGCAGCACTTTCAGAAGGTAATCTCTATGGAGCAGCACTTTCAGAAGGTAATCTCTACCGAGCAGCACTTTCAGAAGGTAATCTCTATGGAGCAGCACTTTCAGAAGGTAATCTCTATGGAGCCTGTTCGCTGTTATAATTAACTCGCCTGCCAAGTGATGTTATATATCATCAGTCCGGAAACTGGCCTTAATTTAAGGAAATATGCAATATGTTCTATCGTCTCATTGTTCACACCCTAATCGGGTCAAATTCGTGGCAGGTTTTAATACAGGGATTTTCCAAATGTACTGGTTAACGTCCTTTCGCGACATCTAATCTGGTCACACGCGTCAACTTCTGTATCTTTTTCACCGTTGTTGCCGGGAGGTTGCTGGAAGGAAGAAGCAATTAGGTTTGTATCACGAGTGCAACATCAGCGGGCCTTTGCATTACCTCAGTAAATGTGTCACTTTGCAGTAAATGTGTCACTTTGCAGTAAATGTGTCACTTTGTTGAACACCTGCCATTGCTGAGCCAGATTATGGTCCTCAGTGTCTCTAACTCACCCGGCCACTGAGAGAGAGCGTTGCTAAAAACCCAAAGCCACATGCTGTACGTAACATTGCAGTGAATGTGAGGAAGCGATGCAAAAGTGTGGTGTCGATGTCCACCAATACACCGTGTATCAATGTGGTCTCGATGTCCACCAATACACCGTGTTTCAATCTGGTCTCGATGTCCACCAATACACCGTGTTTCAAATGTGGTCTCGATGTCTACCAATACACCGTGTTTCAAATGTGGTCTCGATATCTACCAATACACCGTGTTTCAATGTGGTCTCGATATCTACCAATACACCGTGTTTCAATGTGGTCTCGATGTCCACCAATACACTGTGTTTCAATGTGGTCTCGATGTCCATCAATACACTGTGTTTCAACGTGGGTCGATGTCCACCAATACACCGTGTTTTAATGTGGTCTCGATATCTACCAATACACAGTGTTTCAATGTGGTCTCGATGTCCACCAATACACCGTGTTTCAAATGTGGTCTCGATATCCACCAATACACCGTGTTTCAATGTGTCTTCTTTCCAATATTTCTTGCCAAAAGGTTTAAAACTTTGAAAGGTTGATTTTTCTATTCATCAGATATCAGGGCTGTCCAATCCACAAGCAACTCCAGGCAATATACCCGAAAATGGACATTGCCATTGGCTGCAATAAGTTGCATTAAGAGACATCCCATGAAGCCTTGTTTACAAAATGGAATACTAGAATGTGAGATCTACACCTCGATTAGACTGATATATTCCTAATTATCTAATTTTCAATTTGATCATTTCATATCATTCACCATAGTGATATGTATACTGCATGGTTCAGTGGAAATATCCAGTAATGCCACGGTTATATCCCGGTAGTTATTACCTGGGTAATTAACAATGAAAATGCAGTTGGCCTTGATTTCATTATTCTACTCTTTTAAATAAATCTGGTTGAATAAGATGATAAGGCAGGGGTACTCAACTCTTAACTAACGATGTCCGGAGCCTGCTGGTTTTCTGTTCTACCTGATCATTAATTACACCCACCTGGTGTCTAAGGTCTAAATCAGAGTCTGATTACAGGGGAACAATGGAAGAAAAAGCAGTGGAACTGGCTTCCAAGTCCAGAGTTGAGTTTGAGGGCGATATGCGCGAGTAGATTGGAATGGTTTCCCTGTGGAAGGTGTGATAATGATATGATAAGTCATGTGTAAAGTGGGTCAGAGGTAAGCTGAAGTGATTTTCTTCATTACCTCTTTCTCTCTATCCTTCCGTCTCTCCTTTCATGAGGAGGTGGGATTGCGTCTGGTGATTGATCGGTTCTCGGCGACAAACTGTGCGAGCTCGGACCAGACGCTTATGGCTCTTCACTCCGAAAGCCTTGGTGAGATCTTTCCCTTGGTTAATAGCTTTACCCTTCATTTAAAATGTGTGTGTATGTCTGGACGTGTGTGTGTGTGTGTGTGTGTGTGTGTCTGCATGCGTGTGTGTCTGTCTATCTGTGTGTCTGTGTGTCTGTGTGTGTGTGTGTGTGTGTGTGTGTGTGTGTGTGTGTGTGTGTGTGTGTGTGTGTGTGTGTGTGTGTGTTTGTGTGTGCGTGCGTGCGGTGCGGTGCGGTGCATGTGCGTGTGTGTCTTACCTCCACTCTAGTTATGTGTGGTATTCCTTTAGGAGCCTTCAGCACTATCACCAGGGAAATTAACTCATCTATGATACTAAGAATCCATATTACATTCTCTTTATGGCACCGTTGCCAATCAGAATGGCACACAGCGGATTAAAGTAATTATTTAAGTAGAGGTAGCTGTTTAACTGGAAAGTCACCCCGCCAGATGTCATCCTACATAAAGCCAAACAGATTAAAATGGTATATTACAACCTGCTGGCGACATGGCCCACACCACGCTGAAACATTCAACCACTGCACCTCACAACAAGGTATTCAAAATCATTCTCAAGGCTAGTTTCACTCCCGGATGATATCTACGGTACTATTGTAAAATAAATGCTGCATTTTCCCTTCAAGTCCGTCAGAATTAACGGCCCGGGCCGAGTTTAGAATTCCAGTGTCGCTATTTCTCAATTAGTAGTTAAAACGCAAATTCCTTCCAACCCTGTTTTTCTCATTCCATTACCCCGTTCCCCAAATGACTCCGTTTTAGAATCACAAAAACTAATTCAGGACTGTTTTCCAGTGAGTATGAATAATGATTGTGACAATGGGAATCGCTCGAAAGAAATGGGAGTCACTCGACTATGTACAGGCTTTTAAGCGTTTTTTTTGTTAGGCGTGACTCGTTTTTTTTGTAATTATGTTTTCCCACTAACCCCGCCGTGACCATGTATTGCTCGAAATGGGGAATTCAAATTATCGAAGCGTAAAATGCATTCCCTGGCAATACGTATTAAATCAACTTAAAGATTAGGAGCTATTATTCTGTTTGTATACATGGTGCATGTTTGGCCATTTTATATGGATGATCTACAATCATTATCATTCCAAAACATTTTGAAACGTCCCTTATGCAATTAGCAATAGTATGTCCCACACATGGAGACCATTGATTCACATCCTTGACTAAACTCCAAGCCAAATAGTAAAACAAATAGACACTTGTTCAATATAAATTAAAGGGACAGCATTTCCCAGTTTTTACCGTTGTTTCTGTGGTTATCTAGAAGCACATGTAACGTACTGGACTGCCTGTGTGCTTATTTGATGTAAACTCTGTGTCCTGTGTGCCTTGGCCTCTGCAGGAGCGAGAGGAGAAGGTGAAGAGGTACTGTCACTATAATCAAGCCCTCTCTAACGTAAAGCTCTGACTACTTCAAGACAGTGGAATGGCTGGTGGGTAGACATATAACTAATGAAGAGCTCTGTCTGTGTAGATTTGTAGAGTGACTTCTGGACAGTGGAAGAGCTGGTGGGTGGACAGAGAACTAACCGAGAACTGTGTCTTTAGAGGGTTCTGTTCTCTGTCTTTAGAGGGTTCTGTTCTTTGTCTTTAGAGGGTTCTGTTCTCTGTCTTTAGAGGGTTCTGTTCTTTGTCTTTAAAGGGTTCTGTTCTCTGTCTTTAGAGGGTTCTGTTCTCTGTCTTTAGAGGGTTCTGTTCTTTGTCTTTAGAGGGTTCTGTTCTCTGTCTTTAGAGGGTTCTGTTCTTTGTCTTTAGAGGGTTCTGTTCTCTGTCTTTAGAGGGTTCTGTTCTCTGTCTTTAGAGGGTTCTGTTCTTTGTCTTTAGAGGGTTCTGTTCTCTGTCTTTAGAGGGTTCTGTTCTTTGTCTTTAGAGGGTTCTGTTCTCTGTCTTTAGAGGATTCTGTTCTCTGTCTTTAGAGGGTTCTGTTCTTTGTCTTTAGAGGGTTATGTTCTCTGTCTTTAGAGGGTTCTGTTCTCTGTCTTTAGAGGGTTCTGTTCTTTGTCTTTAGAGGGTTCTGTTCTTTGTCTTTAGAGGGTTATGTTCTCTGTCTTTAGAGGGTTCTGTTCTTTGTCTTTAGAGGGTTCTGTTCTCTGTCTTTAGAGGGTTCTGTTCTCTGTCTTTAGAGGGTTCTGTTCTCTGTCTTTAGAGGGTTCTGTTCTTTGTCTTTAGAGGGTTCTGTTCTCTGTCTTTAGAGGGTTCTGTTCTTTGTCTTTAGAGGGTTCTGTTCTCTGTCTTTAGAGGATTATGTTCTCTGTCTTTAGAGGGTTCTGTTCTTTGTCTTTAGAGGGTTATGTTCTCTGTCTTTAGAGGGTTATGTTCTCTGTCTTTAGAGGGTTCTGTTCTCTGTCTTTAGAGGGTTCTGTTCTTTGTCTTTAGATGGTTCTGTTCTTTGTCTTTAGAGGGTTCTGTTCTCTGTCTTTAGAGGGTTCTGTTCTTTGTCTTTAGAGGGTTCTGTTCTTTGTCTTTAGAGGGTTCTGTTCTTTGTCTTTAGAGGGTTCTGTTCTTTGTCTTTAGAGGGTTCTGTTCTCTGTCTTTAGAGGGTTCTGTTCTCTGTCTTTAGAGGGTTCTGTTCTTTGTCTTTAGAGGGTTCTGTTCTTTGTCTTTAGAGGGTTATGTTCTCTGTCTTTAGAGGGTTCTGTTCTCTGTCTTTAGAGGGTTCTGTTCTTTGTCTTTAGAGGGTTCTGTTCTCTGTCTTTAGAGGGTTCTGTTCTTTGTCTTTAGAGGGTTCTGTTCTCTGTCTTTAGAGGATTCTGTTCTCTGTCTTTAGAGGGTTCTGTTCTTTGTCTTTAGAGGGTTATGTTCTTTGTCTTTAGAGGGTTATGTTCTCTGTCTTTAGAGGGTTCTGTTCTCTGTCTTTAGAGGGTTCTGTTCTTTGTCTTTAGATGGTTCTGTTCTTTGTCTTTAGAGGGTTCTGTTCTCTGTCTTTAGAGGGTTCTGTTCTTTGTCTTTAGAGGGTTCTGTTCTTTGTCTTTAGAGGGTTCTGTTCTTTGTCTTTAGAGGGTTCTGTTCTTTGTCTTTAGAGGGTTCTGTTCTTTGTCTTTAGAGGGTTCTGTTCTCTGTCTTTAGAGGGTTCTGTTCTTTGTCTTTAGAGGGTTCTGTTCTCTGTCTTTAGAGGGTTCTGTTCTCTGTCTTTAGAGGGTTCTGTTCTCTGTGTTTAGAGGGTTCTGTTCTTTGTCTTTAGAGGGTTCTGTTCTCTGTCTTTAGAGGGTTCTGTTCTTTGTCTTTAGAGGGTTCTGTTCTTTGTCTTTAGAGGGTTCTGTTCTTTGTCTTTAGAGGGTTCTGTTCTTTGTCTTTAGAGGGTTCTGTTCTCTGTCTTTAGAGGGTTCTGTTCTCTGTCTTTAGAGGGTTCTGTTCTCTGTCTTTAGAGGGTTCTGTTCTCTGTCTTTAGAGGGTTCTGTTCTCTGTCTTTAGAGGGTTCTGTTCTCTGTCTTTAGAGGATTCTGTTCTCTGTCTTTAGAGGGTTCTGTTCTTTGTCTTTAGAGGGTTATGTTCTCTGTCTTTAGAGGGTTATGTTCTCTGTCTTTAGAGGGTTCTGTTCTCTGTCTTTAGAGGGTTCTGTTCTTTGTCTTTAGATGGTTCTGTTCTTTGTCTTTAGAGGGTTCTGTTCTCTGTCTTTAGAGGGTTCTGTTCTTTGTCTTTAGAGGGTTCTGTTCTTTGTCTTTAGAGGGTTCTGTTCTTTGTCTTTAGAGGGTTCTGTTCTTTGTCTTTAGAGGGTTCTGTTCTTTGTCTTTAGAGGGTTCTGTTCTCTGTCTTTAGAGGGTCCTGTTCTTTGTCTTTAGAGGGTTCTGTTCTCTGTCTTTAGAGGGTTCTGTTCTCTGTCTTTAGAGGGTTCTGTTCTCTGTGTTTAGAGGGTTCTGTTCTTTGTCTTTAGAGGGTTCTGTTCTCTGTCTTTAGAGGGTTCTGTTCTTTGTCTTTAGAGGGTTCTGTTCTTTGTCTTTAGAGGGTTCTGTTCTTTGTCTTTAGAGGGTTCTGTTCTTTGTCTTTAGAGGGTTCTGTTCTCTGTCTTTAGAGGGTTCTGTTCTCTGTCTTTAGAGGGTTCTGTTCTCTGTCTTTAGAGGGTTCTGTTCTTTGTCTTTAGAGGGTTCTGTTCTCTGTCTTTAGAGGGTTCTGTTCTCTGTCTTTAGAGGGTTCTGTTCTCTGTCTTTAGAGGGTTCTGTTCTTTGTCTTTAGAGGGTTCTGTTCTCTGTCTTTAGAGGGTTCTGTTCTTTGTCTTTAGAGGGTTCTGTTCTCTGTCTTTCGAGGGTTCTGTTCTCTGTCTTTAGAGGGTTCTGTTCTCTGTCTTTAGAGGGTTCTGTTCTTTGTCTTTAGAGGGTTCTGTTCTCTGTCTTTAGAGGGTTCTGTTCTTTGTCTTTAGAGGGTTCTGTTCTCTGTCTTTAGAGGGTTCTGTTCTCTGTCTTTAGAGGGTTCTGTTCTTTGTCTTTAGAGGGTTCTGTTCTCTGTCTTTAGAGGGTTCTGTTCTCTGTCTTTAGAGGGTTCTGTTCTCTGTCTTTAGAGGGTTCTGTTCTCTGTGTTTAGAGGGTTCTGTTCTTTGTCTTTAGAGGGTTCTGTTCTCTGTCTTTAGAGGGTTCTGTTCTTTGTCTTTAGAGGGTTCTGTTCTTTGTCTTTAGAGGGTTCTGTTCTTTGTCTTTAGAGGGTTCTGTTCTTTGTCTTTAGAGGGTTCTGTTCTCTGTCTTTAGAGGGTTCTGTTCTCTGTCTTTAGAGGGTTCTGTTCTCTGTCTTTAGAGGGTTCTGTTCTTTGTCTTTAGAGGGTTCTGTTCTCTGTCTTTAGAGGGTTCTGTTCTCTGTCTTTAGAGGGTTCTGTTCTTTGTCTTTAGAGGGTTCTGTTCTCTGTCTTTAGAGGGTTCTGTTCTCTGTCTTTAGAGGGTTCTGTTCTTTGTCTTTAGAGGGTTCTGTTCTCTGTCTTTAGAGGGTTCTGTTCTCTGTCTTTAGAGGGTTCTGTTCTTTGTCTTTAGAGGGTTCTGTTCTCTGTCTTTAGAGGGTTCTGTTCTTTGTCTTTAGAGGGTTCTGTTCTCTGTCTTTAGAGGGTTCTGTTCTCTGTCTTTAGAGGGTTCTGTTCTTTGTCTTTAGAGGGTTCTGTTCTTTGTCTTTAGAGGGTTCTGTTTGCTGCCAGAAGGACAGAACGGTCAAAGAATTGGTATGTTACTCTGACCCTGCTTATCGTCAGGTTTGTACACTGCTGGGTACAGAATGATCAACAACAAAAATAAGACAAAAGAAGAATGTCAAGACAATTCAACGACTCACATCCGGCAAAACAATTGTATATCTTGAATGCTTTTGATTTTCATATATCTACATTTCACATGTATTTGCATTGGCATATACCTATGTATATGTGTCTATACATCACATAACTTTCTTATATGGTACTCATTGAGATATATTTCAATTCTGTCCTTCAATCTCTAATGAAACTGTCAGTATGTGGTTGACACAGATAGTGCTAATTCATTTCAGACGTTCAGGTCTTTGTGACAAGTATCTCCGTAGCTCTTTATCATATCAATGTCCTTCAGTCATTTTTAAATTAGTATAAATATAACTTCTCCACTCAGGGGGTCCGTTCTTAGGAGAACTTATTTCAAACCCAGGACAAACACAAGAAATATTCTCCCTTTGCTTTCAGTATTTTCTTAGTTCTGTTACCAAACCCCCAAAATTATTCTTAGTGCTTCGCTGTAACTTGTAATGAGTCATTATTTCAAATGGTTGTATCTTCAAAACAGCAATGTGAGAACAATGTCACAGTAGCGAGATAAGTTTATCTCGCTTGCCCTAATTACAGCAATTTAACGAGTCACGATCAGGAGATTGTTTAATCTCGCCCGCATCTCCTACCACAATCTCACTGAAGCCTGTTTTGGGTTGGGGGCTGTTGGGGTTTAATGAAACACAGCGTGAAGTCACCGAAAAGCAGAACACACTGATTAGATGGCTTACACAAACACACTGAATGGCTACAAACTCTGATTAGCATGTAATTGTCCTACTGTAGATGGAAACAGAGTTTGTACTGTGATATAGAGGGAGGCAAGGGTTAAATGCAGATGTCAGGTTGCTAGAGAAGGCATGACTTCAATAGGATGACTTCAAAATGTCTTCAAAATGTCAGAGGCTGCAAGGTGTTCTCGTTCTTCGTATTAATTAGTCAAACGAGCGCCACCACCGTTTGGTAGTTAACGACTGTGGTCAACTACAGTATTTGAAGCAAGTAAAATAAAGAAGAAGAACATACTCATTATGACTAGATAATGTCATAGGGAAAACCTGGTGAATGCATGCTGATACTTGATGATGAAAGAACAAAGAAACATATAGATTTTCTTCGCAATGAAGATTCAACTCTATTCGAATGAATACCTTTGTTTGAACGTCACTATAAATAATTCTGAGACCATGAACCTAACTCTGACCATGGCCCTAAATCTGAGACCATAGCCCTAACTCTGAGACCATGGCCCTAACGCTGAGACCATGGCCCTAACTCTGAGACCATGGCCCTAACTCATCTACGAAAGGACACATGACCACCCCTCAGTTCAAACCAACCATCCCCCGGGACTTCAAAACAAGAGGTGGGGTCACACAGGAAGTAGGGAAAGTGGGCACATGGCATCCCGACCTCGTCCTGGAGGTCTCGGTAATGATGACAGAGGCCTTCCTACGAGGCTCATTACGAATATAATTTAGATTGACTCGCTTAAAAGTACATAAAGAGTCGCTATACTGTGTGTGTGGGGAGCCTGAGCCACTGCAGCCTGAGCCACAGCAGCCGGAGACACTCTGCAGCAGGAGACACTCTACAGCAGGCGACACCTTGCAGCAGAAGACACTCCGCAGCAGGAGACACTCTGCAGCAGGAGACACTCTGCAGGCGGAGACACTCTGCAGCCGAAAACACTCTGCAGCAGGAGACACTCTGCAGCAGGAGACACTCTGCAGACACTCTGCAGCAGGAGACACTCTGCAGCAGGAGACACTCTGCAGCAGGAGACACTCTGCAGCCGGAGACACTCTACAGCCGGAGACACTCTGCAGCAGGAGACACTCTACAGCAGGAGACACTCTGCAGCAGGAGACACCTTGCAGCAGGAGACACTCCGCAGCAGGAGACACTCTGCAGCAGGAGACACTCTGCAGCCGGAGACACTCTGCAGCAGGAGACACTCCGCAGCAGGAGACACTCCGCAGCAGGAGACACTCTGCAGCCTGAGACACTCTGCAGCAGGAGACACTCTGCAGCAGGAGACACTCTGCAGCAGGAGAAAATCTGCAGACACTCTGCAGCAGGAGACACTCTGCAGCAGGAGACACTCTGCAGCAGGAGACACTCTGCAGCCGGAGACACTCTACAGCCGGAGACACTCTACAGCAGGAGACACTCTACATCAGGAGACACTCTGCAGCAGGAGACACTCTGCAGCAGGAGACACTCTGCAGCCGGAGACACTCTACAGCAGGAGACACTCTGCAGCAGGAGACACCTTGCAGCAGGAGACACTCCGCAGCAGGAGACACTCCGCAGCAGGAGACACTCTGCAGCAGGAGACACTCTGCAGCTGGAGACACTCTAAAGCAGGAGACATTCTGCAGCAGGAGACACTCTTCAGCTGGAGACACTCTTGCAGAAGGATTATGGCCAATGTACTGCATGTGATCATGAGCGTCTCCCTGGCTTTGCAACTCACTTCTTACTCCACAGCTGCTCTTTCCATGACAGACTGTCCAGGTGAATCTTATGATTCCTTATTGATGTCACCTGTTAAATCCACTTCAATCAGTGTAGATGAAGGGGAGGAGACAGGTTAAAGACGGATTTGTAAGCCTTGAGACAATATAGACATTGATTGTGTATGTGTGCCATTCAGAGGGTGAATGGGCAAGGCACAAGATGTGTCTTTGAACAGAATATGGTAGTAGGTGCCAGGTGCACCGGTTTGAATGTGTCAAGATTGTCAACGCTGCTGGGTTTTTCACGCTCAACAGTTTGCTGTGTGTATCAAGAATGGTCCACCACCCGAAAGACGTCCAACCAACTTGACACAACTGTGGGAAGCATATTGGAGTCAACATTGGCCTGGAACGCTTTGGACACCTTGTGGAGTCCATGCCCTGACGAATGAAGGCTGTTCTGAGGGCAAAAGGGGGTGCAACTCAATATTTCAGAAGGTGTTCCTAATGTTTTGTACACTCAGTGTATATCTGCACATGGGGAGATGCTAAGTTCTCCAGAGCATATCTCTGTTTCAATGCACACTAGCATACTACTAGAATTAATTATGGTATTTGGCTGCGTGCAAAGTGTTATGCTAGTATCGTCATAGGTACATAGCCCAACAGTCTTGCTTGAGCTGTGGTGTTTGACACAAAAATTACACGTTAACAGGAGCACAAACGTGTCACAGCGACAATGACACTCTACCCCCCCCCCCCCCCCCCCCCCCCCCTGGGACACCCTAAGTCTCACCATCCTCTCTTCACATCCCCCTCACTCACCCTCTCCTTCTGTCGGCGAAGAGTCAATGTTCACAATGGGAGTGCCAACAGGTGGTGGACCCTCCTTCATGGCATCTTGACCAAACCCCCTCGGGGAGAGCTCCGCCCACCAGTGCTCACCGACTCAGCAGGAGATGTCATCGAAAAGAAGGGCCATCCACGGTGACAACAGAATTAGGCATATTGAGGCTCTCCATGCAGGGAGGAAAAGGGAGACATTAACGTGACCAGCGATTTGTCGCTTGCGAGTTACTGAGAGGTCAGCGGGCGGTGAGGCCTTCGAGAGGTATAACGGAGGCTTTTTATTCACTTTAAGTTATGAAAGTTAAAAAAAGAGATTGATTTTCATCACTGTAGCATTATGTCTTTGTGTTCTCACAAACCCAGAGTAACTTTAACTAAAATATGTTTCAATGAGGCTGTAATGTAAATGTTTATTGATGAGAACCCTGTACAGGAGTTATAGAGATCAGTGTAAATCAGGTTCCAAATGGATCCTCACTGGTTTCAGACTATCGATTTAGTTGTCATTTTTTCCTTCACTCTAGGTAAAGAAGCTATGTCCATTTGAACTCACACAAAAACACAACTGAAAAGGAAACAATAGCCGGGAAGGACAGAAACAGCTCTACTGGAAATGAGTATGATATCTTAATATTATGCTTTATTTCTCTGGGCTTGTATGGATGCCATTTGACATGTTGTAGGGCAGGGGGGAGTCCCGGAGATATTTTCACCTCCTCCTAGTTCTCTTTTCTTCATCAGATCGCCGCTGACTACATATCGACGTCACTGAGAAAAAATGTGGGTAGACCTTAAGAGAAATATGGGTCAAGTATATATCGGTGGGCAAAAAATCTGGAGCACAAACTCCGGCTGTCTCAGTTTTCCTCTCTCTCTCTCACATTCTCTCTCTCTCTCTCTCTTGCTCTCCATCTCTCACTCGCTCTCTCTCTCTGACTCTCTCTCTCTCTCTCTCTCTCTTTCTCTCTCCCGCTCTCTCTCTGACTCTCTATCTCCTTCTCGCTCTATCTCTCTCGCACTCTCTTTCTCTGACTCTCCCTCTCTCACTCTCTGTCCATCCCTCTATCTAATTAGCCGCTGTTGCGAGCTCAGACTGGACAGGGCCTGATAATGCAGCCAGATGTTTGTCGGAGATTACACCCAGCAGGGGGAATGTTTTGTTAACTATTGGATGAAAACATCTAGCTAGCCCTGACTCTTCTTTTGAGTTTGATAATTTGCAAAACTATTTTATCGTTCTGATTGGATTTTATGTTTAAAAACGTGTTAGAAATGAATTGCGTGTTTTACTGGACATTACCTTTTGGATTTCTAAAATGTGATTAATAATTAATATAGGTCCCATAAAAATTTACCAAACAAGCAGTTCTTCCATTGTAAAACTTTTTTAATCATGGAAGTGCCCGCGATTGAAACGTTGCAAACGTCTCAATAAACGTCATGTCTCAATAAAGCTTGGCTTTTATAATTAATGATAAAAGGGTACCTGAACTGTACACCTGTAAATCAATGTGGCTATTGGTAGAATCAGCTAAAAAAAAGAAGCTCTATGCATTTCCCACATCTATCTGACGACCGTTACCGAACCCAACACTCATCACCATGCGAATGACATGTAAACCCATTCATTCCTAGGATGATTCACTGAGCTGTCACATGACGTCCTGTAGAATACAGTATGTCTTAATCAAAGGCGAGGTCAATACATCGACGGTTGGGGAAAAACAAATTAAAAAAGAATCCTGACCTGAAAAGAGACTTCATCTGCATGTCTGGACCGATTTTTAGGACTAGGATTACAATGTTTCATCAATGATGAGTCGAATGGGGGAGTGTTGAGGTGGGATATATAATAGGACGATTAAAACCCTTTATTTACACCTTTTAGCAGTGTCAGATCCACTGGTCGTGTTGGGGAGTACGGTGTCTCCAGGGGAACAACTTTGGTATTAGAAGTGGATGGGGACATAATATTATAATTATTATAATATATTTTTTCAGTCTGATTTAAAAACTCCAAACAGCCTACATGACCGCTCGGAGGCGTCTGCATGAACCTAATGTACACCATTGCCCTGTTTTGTATCACATTCCAATGATAAAACTTTGGGGGGGAAGACATTAATGAAGACATTAATTTACACAATACAATGCTAGGAATGATATATATATATATATATAGCAGTAGATATATTAGAATAAGTTTTCAAGAATCCAGTATTTATACACTACTGTTGAAAAGATTGGGGTCACTTAGAAGTTTCCTTGTTTTTGAAATAAAATAACATTTTATTATTAACGTCAACAGTGAAGAGGCGAATCTTCACTTCACTCTTCATTCTTCACAGGATGCGAACACCTCAAACTTAGATTTGCCTGTCCATAACACTTTTTTCAATCTTCCTCCGTCCAGTATCTGTGTTCTTTTTCCCATCTTAATATTTTATTTTTATTAGCCAGTCTGAGATATGGCTTTTTCTTTTCTATTTTCTTTGCTTTTCTGCCTAGAAGGCCGGCATCCCGGAGTCGCCTCGTCACTGTTGACTTTGAGACTGGTGTTTTGCAGGTACTATTTAATAAAGATGCCAGCTGAGGACTTGTGAGGCGTCTGTTTCTCAAACTAGACACTCTAATGTACTTGTCCTCTTGCTCAGTTGTGCACCGGGGCCACCCACTCCTCTTTCTATTCTGGTTAGAGCCAGTTTGCGCTGTTTTGTGAAGGGAGTAGTACACAGCGTTATACGAGATCTTCAGCTTCTTGACAATTTCTTGCATGACATGACCCATCAAGCTAACTACATGTCTAAACAAAGACTCCACTTCAGCAGATGATTACATGACCCCATTAAGTTAACCAGGTGTGTCTGGGGGTGATTACAGCCATCTATTGTATTTCATGAACATGTGAACATGTCTAAACAATAGTGACCCATCCACTTAGCTAGATGTGGCTGGGGAGTTGTTATAGCATATCTTTAACATGAATTTAGAGTTTTTCGGGGTAAGCGTCATCTAATAATTATAAAACATGTTTATCTGGACACTTTCTAGTTTTGATATTGCTACTATGCAAATATGCAAGTAACCATTTAACTGTACAGTTTACGCCTGTAACCTGTGCATGGGAAAAACAATTATTTTATTTTATTTGATAGTGTGTGTTTTACCAGAGATGGTAATGTGAAGAACAACATGATCTGCACCAAGTCAGATTAGGATAAAGGCCAAAGACTAGATAATGTATTTTTACCTGGAGTTTTGCCTTATTGTAGGCTACTACTTTCAAAACTTTTAGTCTTCAAATCTTTGGTTGTTTACTACACTACCTCACTCACTCTGTTAATTACCTGGCCTCACATGTGAACACTTAATGAGATGGGTGGGGCTGAGGCTTAAGAGGGTGTGAACGATGCTGAATGGGTGTAGACAAAACGAGCTCTCCAGTTGGTGTACCAAAACATTGAAGGGTCATTATCTCAAAACTGGTGTTACAAGTTTATCAACCTTCAAAGCTGAATAACTTGCCCATTGTTCCTCAACTGCTGTGTATGATATACCGTTTTCTAGTCCATACTTTTATCCAATATAAAAAACACAATTTCAAATGTCACTATATAAGACCAAATTCAGGTAGTCGGTCACATAATGTAGCCCAAACCGTTCGGACGCTACAGACGTTTTACTGAGAAGACTTTTCAGGATGTCTCCTGGTCTGACAAACACCGCTCCAGCTCGTTCACCTTCCACCACAGATGGGAAAGGCAGACATAGGAGGATGTGGTGGATTGAGACACATCCAATGCAAAAAGAAACGGATATCACTACCGTAATCTGACCGTAAACTGACTGTAAACTGACTATAAACTGATGGATTTTGATGGGGATTTTTTAAATTAGGTTACTTAGATTGAAGCACGGATGACCTGGTAGTTTGCGCCACCTGATAGTTTGATGAACTGTTGATCAGTTTCTCTGTCCCAGCTTTGATGCACCTGTCTCCGCCTCCTAGATGGAAGCGGGGTGAACAGCCTCAAATAGCTGGGTGGGGTCCTTGATCTTCTTGGCATTCCTGTGACACCAGGTGCCGTAGATGTCCAGGAGGGCAGGCAGTCTGCCCCTAACAATGCTTTGGGTTGACCGCTCCACCCTCTGGAGAGCCCTGCAGTTGCAGAAGGTGTAATTACCATGCCAGAAGGAGATACAATCCAACAGCATGCTCTGAATGGTACATATGTACAGTCGGAAGTCGGAAGTTTACACATACTAAGGTTGGAGTCATTACTCATTTTTCAACCACTCCACAAACTTCTTGTTAACAAACTATAGTTTTGCAAAGTCGGTTATGACATCTACTTTGTGCAATACACAAGTAATTTTTTCAACAATTGTTTACAGACAGATTATTTCACTTATAACTCACTGCATCGCAATTCCAGTAGGACAGAAGCTTACAAACATTAATTGTCTGTGCCTCAAAAACAGAACTGTTTAGCCATAATGAACTGTTTGGTCATAATCGTTATGTTTGGAGGAAAGAAGGGGAGGCTTGCAAGCCGAAGAACACCATCCCAGCCATGAAGTATGGCGGGGGCAGCATCATGTTGTGGGGGTGCTTTGCTGCAGGAGGGACTGGTGCACTTCTCAAAATAGATGGCATCATGAAGGAGGACAATTATGTGGATATATTGAAGCAACATCTCAAGACATCAGTCAGGAAGTTAAAGCTTGGTCGCAAATGGGTCTTCCAAATTGACAATGACCCCACGCATACTTCCAAAGTTGTGGCAAAATGGCTTAAGGACAACAGAGTCAAGGTATTGGAGTGGCCATCACAAATCCCTGACCTCAATCCTATGAAAATTTGTGGGCAGAACTGAAAAAGCATTTGCAAGCAAGGAGGCCTACAAGCCTGACTCAATTACACCAGGTCCGTCAGGAGGAATGGGCCAAAATTCACCCAACTTATTGTGGGAAGTTTGTGGAAGGCTACCTCAAACATTTGACCCAAGTTAAACAATTTAAAAGCAATAATGCCAAATACTAATTGAGTGTATGTAAACTTCTGACCCACTGGGAATGTGATGAAAGAAATAAAAACTGAAATAAATAATTATTCTGACATTTCACATTCTTAAAATGAAGTGGTGATCCTAACTGACCTGAGACAGGGAATTTTTACTCTGATTAAATGTCAGGAATTGTGAAAAACGAAGTTTAAATGTACTTGGCTAAAGTACATGTAAACTTCCGACTTCAACTGTAGAAGTTTGTGATGGTCTTAGGTACCAAGCCACATTTATTCAGCCCCTTGAGGTTGAAGAGGCGCTGTGGTGCCTTTTTCAACACTCTGTCTGTTTGAAGGGACCATTTCAGGTCATCAATTATGTGCATGGCGAGGAACTTGAAGCTTCTGACCCTCTCCATACTACTTAGTTTTGTTAACATTTTTGGGGAGGTAATTTTCCTGACACCACTCCGCCAAGGCACTCACCTCCTCCCTGTACGCTGTCTCGTCATTTTTGGTAATCAGGCCTAGCACAGGTTGTGCCGTCAAAGGCAGTGTTTTTTTGTATTCATTCCAAAATAACCCGTTCTATAACCCATTCTAGAACCCATTCTAGAACCCATTCTATAACCCATTCTATAACCCATTCTATAACCCATTCTAGAACCCATTCTTGAACCCATTCTAGAACCCATTCTATAAACCATTCTATGACCAATTCTATAACCCATTCTATAACCAATCTATAACCCATTCTATGACCAATTCTATAACCCAATCTATAACCAATCTATAACCCATTCTATGACCAATTCTATAACCCAATCTATAACCCAATCTATAACCCAATCTATAACCCATTCTATAACCCATTCTATAACCCATTCTATAACCCATTCTATAACCCAATCTATAACCCATTCTATAACCCGTTCTATAACCCATTCTATAACCCATTCTATAACCCATTCTATAACCCATTCTATAACCCATTCTATAAACCATTCTATAACCCGTTCTATAACCCATTCTATAACCCATTCTATAACCCGTTCTATAACCCATTCTATAACCCATTCTATAACCCATTCTATAACCTATTCTAGAACCCAATCTACAACCCATTCTATAACCCATTCTATAACCCAATCTATAACCCAATCTATAACCCATTCTATAACCCATTCTATAACCCATTCTATAACCCATTCTATAACCCATTCTATAACCCATTCTATAACCCATTCTATAAACCATTCTATAACCCATTCTATAACCCAATCTATAACCCATTCTATAAACCATTCTAGAACCCATTCTATAACCCATTCTATAACCCAATCTATAACCCATTCTATAAACCATTCCATAACCCATTCTATAAACATTCTATAAACCATTCTACAACCCATTCTATAACCCATTCTATAACCCAATCTATAACCCATTCTATAACCCATTCTATGACCAATTCTATAACCCATTCTATAACCATTCTATAACCCATTATATGACCAATTCTATAACCCAATCTATAACCCAATCTATAACCCATTCTATAACCCATTCTATAACCCATTCTATAACCCATTCTATGACCAATTCTATAACCCAATCTATAACCAATCTATAACCCATTCTATGACCAATTCTATAACCCAATCTATAACCCAATCTATAACCCAATCTATAACCCATTCTATAACCCATTCTATAACCCATTCTATAACCCATTCTATAACCCAATCTATAACCCATTCTATAACCCGTTCTATAACCCATTCTATAACCCATTCTATAACCCATTCTATAACCCATTCTATGACCAATTCTATAACCCAATCTATAACCAATCTATAACCCATTCTATGACCAATTCTATAACCCAATCTATAACCCATTCTATAACACATTCTATAACCCATTCTATAACCCATTCTATAAACCATTCTATAACCCGTTCTATAACCCATTCTATAACCCATTCTATAACCCGTTCTATAACCCATTCTATAACCCATTCTATAACCCATTCTATAACCTATTCTAGAACCCATTCTATAAACCATTCTATAACCCATTCTATAACCCATTCTATAACCCATTCTATAACCCATTCTATAACCCATTCTATAACCCATTCTATAACCCAATCTACAACCCATTCTATAACCCATTCTATAACCCAATCTATAACCCAATCTATAACCCATTCTATAACCCATTCTATAACCCATTCTATAACCCATTCTATAACCCATTCTATAACCCAATCTATAAGCTATTCTATAACCCATTCTATAACCCATTCTAGAACCCATTCTATAACCCATTCTATAACCCATTCTATAACCCATTCTAGAACCCATTCTATAACCCATTCTAGAACCCATTCTATAACCCAATCTATAACCAATTCTATAACCCATTCTATAACCCATTCTAGAACCCATTCTATAACCTATTCTATAACCCATTCTAGAACCCATTCTAGAACCCATTCCCCATTCTATAACCCATTCCATAACCCAATCTATAACCCATTCTATAACCCATTCTATAACCCATTCTATAACCCATTCTATAACCCAATCTATAAGCCATTCTATAACCCATTCTATAACCCATTCTAGAACCCATTCTATAACCCATTCTATAACCCATTCTATAACCCATTCTAGAACCCATTCTATAACCCATTCTAGAACCCATTCTATAACCCAATCTATAACCAATTCTATAACCCATTCTATAACCCATTCTAGAACCCATTCTATAACCTATTCTATAACCCATTCTAGAACCCATTCTAGAACCCATTCCCCATTCTATAACCCATTCTATAACCCAATCTATAACCCATTCTATAACCCATTCTATAACCCATTCTATAACCCAATCTATAACCCATTCTAGAACCTGTTCTATAACATGTACTAGAACCCATTCTAGAACCCATTCTAGATCCCTTTCTATACCTGTTCTATAACCCATTCTATAACCCATTCTATAACCCAATCTATAACCCATTGTATAACCCATTCTATAACCCGTTGTATAACCCATTCTATAACCCATTCTAGAACCCATTCTATAACCCAATCTATAACCCATTCTATAACCTGTTCTATAACCCAATCTATAACCCATTCTATAACCCATTCTATAACCCATTCTATAAACCATTCTAGAACCTGTTCTATAACCCATTCTATAACCCATTCTATAACCCATTCTATAACCCATTCTATAACCCATTCTATAACCCATTCTATAACCCGTTCTGTAAACCATTCTAGAACCTGTTCTATAACCCATTCTATAACCCATTCTAGAACCCATTCTGTAAACCATTCTAGAACCTGTTCTATAACCCATTCTATAACCCATTCTAGAACCCATTCTATAACCCGTTATAGAACCCATTCTAGAACCCATTCTAGAACCCATTCTATAACCTGTTCTATTCACATCCTCCTGAGTGAAGTGTACACACCACATTCAGGTGTAACATCAAGAAAGCACAACAACATTAGCATAAAGGAAAATCCACATTTCGTCAAATGCCAATCTAATTAAACAGGTTTTCATGTCCTGCCTTTCTCTGTATAAATGGGTCTTATGCATCTTTTACAAGGTGCATGTGCAGTAAAAGACAAATTTAGTCAACACAGCTTTCCTAGGGGACTATTAGAGCTGGGTGCCTAATACAACATACCAATAAAGACAGCAGGAAGGAAGCCAGGTAGAACACAAGCAAGGGGAGCGCCAACCACACACATGTGGGGAGCGCCAACCACACACAAGACGCTTGGGAGGGACAGCGTCTTGGTAAGGCCAGCGCCGTGGTAGGGCCAGCGCCTTGGGAGGGCCAGCGCCTTGGGAGGGCCAGCGCCTTGGGAGGGCCAGTGCCTTGAGAGGGCAGCACCATAGGAGGGCCAGCGCCTTAGGAGTGCCAGCACCATAGGAGGGCCAGCATCATAGGAGGGCCAGCGCCTTAGGAGGGCCAGCACCATAGGAAGGCCAGCGCTTTAGGAGGGCCAGCACCATAGGAAGGGCAGCGCCTTAGAAGGGCCAGCGCCTTAGGAGGGCCAGCACCATAGGAAGGCCAGCGACTTAGGAGGGCCAACACCATAGGAAGGGCAGCGCCTTGAGAGGGCCAGCACCATAGGAAGGCCAGCGCCTTAGGAGTGCCAACGCCTTAGGAGGTTCAGCACCATAGGAAGGGCAGCGCCTTAGGAGGGCCAGCACCATAGGAAGGCCAGCGCCTTGGGAGGGCCAGCGCCTTGGGAGGGCCAGCGCCTTGGGAGGGCCAGTACCTTAGGAGGGCCAGCGCCTTAGGAGGTCCAGCGCCTTGAGAGGGCCAGCGCCTTGGGAGGGCCAGCGCCTTGGGAGAACCAGCGCCTTAGGAGGGCCAGCGCCTTAGGAGGTTCAGCACCATAGGAAGGGCAGCGCCTTAGGAGGGCCAGCACCATAGGAAGGCCAGCGCCTTGGGAGGGCCAGCGCCTTGGGAGGGCAAGCGCCTTGGGAGGGCCAGCGCCTTAGGAGGGCCAGCGCCTTAGGAGGTCCAGCGCCTTGAGAGGGCCAGCGCCTTGGGAGGGCCAGCGCCTTGGGAGAGCCAGCGCCTTAGGAGGGCCAGCGCCTTGAGAGGGCCAGCACCATAGGAGGGCTAGCGCCTTGGGAGGGCCAGCACCATAGGAAGGGCAGCGCCTTAGAAGGGCCAGCGCCTTAGGAGGGCCAGCACCATAGGAAGGCCAGCGCCTTAGGAGGGCCAGCACCATAGGAAGGGCAGCGTCTTGAGAGGGCCAGCACCATAGGAGGGCCAGCACCATAGGAGGGCCAGCGCCTTAGGAGGGCCAGCACCATAGGAAGGCCAGCGCCTTAGGAGGGCCAGCGCCTTGAGAGGGCCAGCGCCTTGGGAGGGCCAGCGCCTTAGGAGGGCCAGCGCCTTGGGGGGGCCAGCACCATGGGAGGGTCAGCGCCTTAGGAGGTCCAGCGCCTTGAGAGGGCCAGCGCCTTGGGAGGGCCAGCGCCTTAGGATGGCCAGCGCCTTGGGGGGGCCAGCACCATGGGAGGGTCAGCGCCTTAGGAGGGCCAGCGCCGTGAGAAGGTCAGCGCCTTGGGATGGCCAGCACCTTAGGAGGGCCAGCGCCTTAGGAGGGCCAGCGCCTTGGGAGAGCCAGCGCCTTAGGAGGGCCAGCGCCTTGAGAGGGCCAGCACCATAGGAGGGCTAGCGCCTTAGGAGGGCCAGCACCATAGGAGGGCCAGCACCTTAAGAGGGCCAGCACCCATAGGAAGGCCAGCGCCTTATGAGGGGCAGCACCATAGGAAGGGCAGCGCTTTAGGAGGGCCAGCGCCATGGGAAGGCCAGCGCCTTGGGAGGGCCAGCACCTTGAGAGGGCCAGCACCATAGGAGGGCCAGCGCATTAGGAGGGCCAGCGCCATAGAAAGGCCAGCGCCTTGGAAACTGTGTAAAATGTAGCAAGTGTGTCCCTCCTAATCTCCCCATTTATGTTTTCTTCAAACCCTCCAACGAATGAGAAGCTTGACCATGTTTGACTCTTAAAAAATGCTTCAGGTCAATCCCATTGAACTTCAAGAGGAGAGTTTTATCTTGAGCTTCTAGTCTCTGGAGTGTATATGACTGGGAGGTCATCCAGTAGACTTCAAATAATGCCCCTTCTTAGGTTTCTTTTACTTTGTATTCCTGTACTCCGTGCTTTCTCACATGTCGTCGTATCTCCCTGCTCTCTCAGGCTACATTATGTTTGCTTCTCTATTTCTCTTCACATCTGTCTTTGCCTCTCATCTGACAGACCCATGCCAGGCAGCCGAGGCAGGCCTTTGAGGACCACCAAGGACCATAGAAGCAAATGGACAACTCTTTTTATTTTCTAGTCCTCTTTTGCCAACTCATCATTGTGAATAAGAATGTGTTCATAATTCACCTGCATGGTAAAATAAAGGTGAAATAAATACAATAAAAAATAAAAAAAACTATCTCTCCTCTCTCAATATGACCACATTCCTAATCAATTGTATTACATTTCCCTCCGTAATTAAAAAACGCAGCATATCGTTCTTAGACATGGCTTCTCATTCTTCCATTTCGTATTTTACCGTTGAAGAGTATTTATCTAAACAAAGCACTCTCTTCTCAGGGTGCATTCTGTGGCCACAAGCTATTTTCCACATGAGCAACCGTGAAGTCATATTGACACTGAACATATGGTAGGGCATGCTCGGAGATAGACGCTCGAAGACTCCCAACTTTTCACTTGTCTTAATGAATAATACCATGGTGGATTATGTTTACTTCTGTTTTCAGTTGTATTGCACACATCTCAACATACTGAAAAACAGTGAGCATCACTGCTGGTGAAGCCCACTTATATTTTACAGTATTAAGCTACAGTATCCATGTTGTATCCACGCAACATGTTCCTCTATAATTGAGAAACATCTGCCCTGGACTGCCTCAGCATACTATTGTACATTCAACCTTTCCTCAGATCATTCGATAAAAATAAGTGACAGACTAGGTGATGAAAATAACGAACGCTCATACATAGAAACTCCAAGACAGACCGTGAACATCCACCTCAGACAGATGGAAGATATGTGTATCCGATGGGTCCAGATTTCACCCGACCTCGGAGAAGGAGAACAGAGAGAGTAGGGGAGAGAGGGAGAGGGGGAGGGGGGGGGGGGGAGCAGAGAAAGTAGAGGATAAAGGGAGAGGGGGGGGGCAGAGAGAGTAGGGATAAATGGAGAGAGGGGGGGGGGGGCAGAGAGAGGGAGCAGGGGAGAGAGGGAGGGAGAGAGGGGAGAGGGCAGAGAGAGATAGCAGGGGAGAGAGGGAGGGGGAGGGGGCAGAGAGAGAGCAGGGGAGAGAGGGAGAGAGGGGGGAGGGCAGAGAGAGTAGGGGATAAAGGGAGGGGGGGCAGAGAGAGTAGGGGATAAAGGGAGAGAGGGGGGGCAGAGAGAGGGAGTAGGGGATAAAGGGAGAGAGGGTGGGGAGAGGGCAGAGAGAGGGAGCAGGGGAGAGAGGGAGGGGGAGAGAGGAGAGGGCAGAGAGAGATAGCAGGGGAGAGAGGGAGAGAGGGAGGGGCAGAGAGAGAGGGAGCAGGGGAGAGAGGGAGGGGGAGAGAGGAGAGGGCAGAGAGAGGGAGCAGGGGAGAGAGGGAGGGGGAGAGAGGAGAGGGCAGAGAGAGATATCAGGGGAGAGAGGGAGAGAGGGAGGGGGCAGAGAGAGAGAGCAGGGGAGAGAGGGAGAGGGGGAAGGGGCAGAGAGAGAGGGAGCAGGGGAGAGAGGGAGGGGGAGAGAGGAGAGGGCAGAGAGAGATAGCAGGGGAGAGAGGGAGAGGGGGAGGGGCAGAGAGAGAGAGCAGGGGAGAGAGGGAGAAAGGGAGGGGGCAGAGAGAGAGGGAGGGGGAGAGAGGATAGGGCTTATTGAGATAGCAGGGGAGAGAGGGAGGGGGAGAGAGGAGAGGGCAGAGAGAGATTGCAGGGGAGAGAGGGAGAGAGGGAGGGGGGGGGGCAGAGAGAGTGGGGGAGAGAGGGAGAGGGGGAGGGGGCAGAGAGAGAGGGAGCAGGGGAGAGAGGGAGGGGGAGAGAGGAGAGGGCAGAGAGAGGGAGCAGGGGAGAGAGGGAGGGGGAGAGAGGAGAGGGCAGAGAGAGATAGCAGGGGAGAGAGGGAGAGAGGGAGGGGACAGAGAGAGGGAGCAGGGGAGAGAGGGAGAGAGGGAGGGGGCAGAGAGAGAGGGAGCAGGGGAGAGAGGGAGGGGAGAGAGGAGAGGGCAGAGAGAGGGAGCGGGGGAGAGAGGGAGGGGGAGAGAGGAGAGGGCAGAGAGAGATAGCAGGGGAGAGAGGGAGAGAGGGAGGGGGCAGAGAGAGAGAGCAGGGGAGAGAGGGAGAGGGGGAGGGGGCAGAGAGAGAGGGAGCAGGGGAGAGAGGGAGGGGGAGAGAGGAGAGGGCAGAGAGAGGGAGCAGGGGAGAGAGGGAGGGGGAGAGAGGAGAGGGCAGAGAGAGATAGCAGGGGAGAGAGGGAGAGGGGGCAGAGAGAGAGACCAGGGGAGAGAGGGGGAGGGGGAGGGGCAGAGAGAGAGAGCAGGGGAGAGAGGGAGAAAGGGAGGGTGCAGAGAGAGAGGGAGGGGGAGAGAGGAGAGGGCAGATTGAGATAGCAGGGGAGAGAGAGAGGGAGGGGGAGAGAGGAGAGGGCAGAGAGAGATAGCAGGGGAGAGAGGGAGAGGGGGCAGAGAGAGAGACCAGGGGAGAGAGGGAGAGAGGGAGTGAGCAGAGAGAGGGAGCAGGGGAGAGAGGGGGCGCGGGTAGAGAGGGAGGGTGCAGATAGAGAGCAGGGGAGAAATTGAGAGAGGGAGGGGGCAGAGAGAGAGAGCAGGGGAGAGAGGGAGAGAGGGAGGGGGCAGAGAGAGAGGGAGCAGGGGAGAGAGGGAGGGAGGGGGAGAGGAGAGGGCAGAGAGAGGGAGCAGGGGAGAGAGGGAGCTGGAGAGAGGAGAGGGCAGAGAGAGAAGCAGGGGAGAGAGGGAGAGGGGGAGGGGGCAGAGAGAGAGAGCAGGGGAGAGAGGGAGAAAGGGAGGGGGCAGAGAGAGAGGGAGGGGGAGAGAGGAGAGGGCAGATTGAGATAGCAGGGTAGAGAGGGAGGGGGAGAGAGGAGAGGGCAGAGAGAGATAGCAGGGGAGAGAGGGAGAGGGGGCAGAGAGAGAGAGCAGGTGAGAGAAGGAGAGAGGGAGGGGACAGAGAGAGGGAGCAGGGGAGAGCGGGAGAGAGGGAGGGGGCAGAGAGAGAGGGAGCAGGGGAGAGAGGGAGGGGAGAGAGGAGAGGGCAGAGAGAGTAGGGGAGAGAGGGAGGGGGGGGGGAGCAGAGAAAGTAGAGGATAAAGGGAGAGGGGGGGCAGAGAGAGTAGGAGAGAGAGGGAGCAGGGGAGAGAGGGAGGGGAGAGAGGAGAGGGCAGAGAGAGTAGGGGAGAGAGGGAGAGGGGGGGGGCAGAGAAAGTAGAGGATAAAGGGAGAGGGGGGGGCAGAGAGAGAGGGAGCAGGGGAGAGAGGGAGGGGAGAGAGGAGAGGGCAGAGAGAGGGAGCAGGGGAGAGAGGGAGGGGAGAGAGGAGAGGGCAGAGAGAGATAGCAGGGGAGAGAGGGACGGGGCAGAGAGAGAGAGCAGGGGAGAGAGGGAGAGGGTGAGGGGGCAGAGAGAGAGGGAGCAGGGGAGAGAGGAAGGGGGAGAGAGGAGAGGGCAGAGAGAGGGAGCAGGGGAGAGAGGGAGGGGGAGAGAGGAGAGGGCAGAGAGATATAGCAGGGGAGAGAGGGAGAGGGGGCAGAGAGAGAGACCAGGGGAGAGAGGGGGAGGGGGAGGGGCAGAGAGAGAGAGCAGGGGAGAGAGGGAGAAAGGGAGGGGGCAGAGAGAGAGGGAGGGGGAGAGAGGAGAGGGCAGATTGAGATAGCAGGGGAGAGAGGGAGAGGGGGCAGAGAGAGGGACCAGGGGAGAGAGGGAGAGAGAGAGTGAGCAGAGAGAGTGAGCAGAGAGAGGGAGCAGGGGAGAGAGGGGGCGCGGGTAGAGAGGGAGGGTGCAGATAGAGAGCAGGGGAGAGATTGAGAGAGGGAGGGGGCAGAGAGAGAGAGCAGGGGAGAGAGTGAGAGAGGGAGGGGGCAGAGAGAGAGGAAGCAGGGGAGAGAGGGAGCTGGAGAGAGGAGAGGGCAGAGAGAGGGAGCAGGGGAGAGAAGAGAGGGCAGAGAGAGAAGCAGGGGAGAGAGGGAGAGGGGGAGGGGCAGAGAGAGAGAGCTGGGGAGTGAGGGAGAAAGGGAGGGGGCAGAGAGAGAGAGGGAGCAGGGGAGAGTGGGGGCGGGGGGAGAGAGGGAGGGTGCAGATAGAGAGCAGGGGAGAGAGGGAGGGGGCAGAGAGAGAGAGCAGGGGAGAGAGGGAGAGAGGGAGGGGGCAGAGAGAGAGAGCAGGGGTGAGAGGGAGAAAGGGAGGGGGCAGAGAGAGAGGGAGGGGGAGAGAGGAGAGGGCAGATTGAGATAGCAGGGGAGAGAGGGAGGGGGAGAGAGGAGAGGGCAGAGAGAGATAGCAGGGGAGAGAGGGAGAGGGGGCAGAGAGAGAGAGCAGGGGAGAGAGGGAGAGAGGGAGTGGGCAGAGAGAGAGGGAGGGGGAGAGAGGAGAGGGCAGAGAGAGGGAGCAGGGGAGAGAGGGAGAAAGGGAAGGGGGCAGAGAGAGAGGGGGCAGGGGAGAGAGCGGGCAGGGGGAGAGAGGGAGGGTGCAGATAGAGAGCAGGGGAGAGCGGGAGAGGGAGATCTAGAGAGCAAGAGGGAGAGAGACAGAGCCCTGAGGCAGTGAGTTGCAGCATGTGGAGGGTGGAAGAGGCTGGGTATAATGACGCGGGGGCCCAGTCTCCATGACCAGAGCTCTCCATGGTGACCCTACAGCCAGAGATAGAGATGGAGGGTCAGGGTGAAAGTGAAATGAGCAAAGAGAGCAATGGAAAAAAAGATGAAGAGGTATAATGAGGGTCCGTCTCTCTCCAACAACATGATGAAGAGGCAAATGAAGGATCAGAGGAAGAGGCACACTGGGCTGGAGAGAAAGAGGAAGAGCAAATTGGAAAGCCCAAGAAGGCAGTAGCTCTGTTTGTGTGTATTGAATGTATTATGTTGTACTCTGTCTATGTATGTGTGTGTGTGTGTGTGTGTGTGTGTGTGTGTGTGTGTGTGTGTGTGTGTGTGTGTGTGTGTGTGTGTGTGTGTGTGTGTGTGTGTGTGTGTGTGTGTGTGTGTGTGTGTGGGTGTGTGTCTGTGGGTGTGGGTGTGTGGGTGTGTGGGTGCGGGTGCGGGTGTGTGGGTGTGGGTGCGGGTGTGTGGGTGTGGGTGTGGGGGTGTGGGTGCGGGTGTGTGGGTGTGTGTCTGTGGGTGTGGGTGTGTGGGTGTGTGGGTGCGGGTGCGGGTGTGTGGGTGTGGGTGCGGGTGTGTGGGTGTGGGTGCGGGTGTGTGGGTGCGGGTGTGGGTGTGGGGGTGTGGGTGCGGGTGTGTGGGTGCGGGTGTGGGTGTGGGGGTGTGGGTGCGGGTGTGTGGGTGTGGGTGCGGGTGTGTCTGTTGGTGCGTGACTGATGTCTGTCAGTATGTAAATGCCTGTTTTTCTCTCTGCATGTACTTGTCTGTTTGTGTGATGTACAGCATAGTTGAAGCCGGTAAGAATGAAAATTCACCATGTGACGTAAATACACATTATGTTTAGTTCCGTTTAATCATTTGACCTTTTAATTAAAAAGAAGCACACACAACACTTTAAAATACATAAATGTGCATTATTTAAATAAGGGAGGATAACACACACAAAGTCTGGGACTTATTTCCATTGTGGTCCTCTTGAGAGAAGATGGCTGGGCAAGATCCCACATGGTTTCAGACTGTATGACAGAGAGATAATTTAACATAAAAACGCATTTTCATCATTTATCAACACATTTTCATCATTGCAGTTACATCGTAGGGGTCATTCATATGGGCACAGAAGACATCAAACACTTTTTTACTATATATTTTTAAAGCTGCCCAGAGGGGACATTGTTTTTCAAAGGATGTACCCTCTATCTTTCCAGTCAGCACAGCCTTAGACGACCAAGTCAACACAATCTCAAACGACCCAGTCAACACAACCTCAGACGACCCAGTCAACACAACCTCAGACGACCCAGTCAACACAATCTCAAACGACCCAGTCAACACAACCTCAGACGACCTAATCAACACAACCTCAGGCGACCCAGTCAACACAATCTCAAACGACCCAGTCAACACAACCTCAGGCGACCCAGTCAACACAATCTCAAACGACCCAGTCAACACAATCTCAAACGACCCAGTCAACACAATCTCAAATGACCCAGTCAACACAACCTCAGACGACCCAGTCAACACAATCTCAAATGACCCAGTCAACACAACCTCAGACGACCCAGTCAACACAATCTCAAATGACCCAGTCAACACAACCTCAGACGACCCAGTCAACACAACCTCAGACGACCCAGTCAACACAATCTCAAATGACCCAGACAACACAACCTCAGACGACCCAGTCAACACAATCTCAAACGACCCAGTCAACACAACCTCAGACGACCTAATCAACACAATCTCAAACGACCCAGTCAACACAATCTCAGACGACCCAGTCAACACAACCTCAGACGACCCAGTCAACACAACCTCAGACGACCCAGTCAACACAACCTCGGACGACCCAGTCAACACAACCTCAGACGACCCAGTCAACACAACCTCAGACGACCCAGTCAACACAATCTCAGACGACCCAGTCAACACAACCTCGGACGTCCCAGTCAACACAACCTCAGACGACCCAGTCAACACAACCTCAGACGACCCAGTCAACACAATCTCAGACGACCCAGTCAACACAACCTCAGACGACCCAGTCAACACAACCTCGGAGGACCCAGTCAACATCTAGACTGATAGCCTCTTTGACAGTAACCACAATACAACAAACCCTGCCCCCAGCCCTGAACAGGAATAATTAAAATCTAAATATTTACATATTTCTAAGGTGACGGAGCAGTCAAAAGTAAACATATGTTCGCTAATTAAAACTCGCCTCTCCGACTGCTGTCAGAAAAGGCAAAGCACAGTGTTCACAGGAAAAACAAGACATTATAAACAACAACTTGTGATTAGATTCAGTGACCGCCAAGCTAATGATGTTCATGAGATAGGCATTAAAGATGACTTGTCTTTCAAAAAGGTGTTCGGAAGGGGTTGGATGGAGGAGAGAGGCAGATGGGGCTGAATGTGAGCCAAACTCTCTCTTAAACCTAGATGGAAATATCAGTTGTCTTGTCATCTCTAGGTTGTTGTCCCAATGTCAAAACAAGACAATATATTAGCAAATAAATGTCTAAAACATACAGTATGTGTCACTACTCCCACAGAAGGTGGCTCCCCTGCCTGTCAGGGCGGCGCTCGGTGGTCGTGGTTGCCGGTCTACCAGCACCCACCGATCCTGTTTTCCTTTTCTGTGAGTTTAGTCTTATTAGTTATTATTATTATTATTATTATTATTATTATTATCATTATTATTATTCTTATTAGTTGCACCTGTTCCTTTTGTGTTTCTTGATTCTTTATTTTAATTTTATTTTTTATTCTTGATTGTTTTCTTTTAAAAGCCTGTTAGGCCCGCTTAGGTTTGTGCGGGATTATTTGTGTTCACTGTCGATTGTGGATGTGGTTTTGTTCTCTGGATCGTTTGCCCTGTGTTTTGGGTTGGTCAGTGTGTCTGCGCCCTGCGTTTGGCGTGACCGTTTTCTCCGGAGAATGACATTTTACAAGTCATTGAACCCTCTGCTCTCTGCGCCTGACTCCTACCTTCCACTCCTAGTAACTCGTGACAGTATACATCGTTTCAATGTATCTAATACTGTACATGTGTGAGCATACTAGTGTATTCCACTTTAATTTATCTCAGACATTTATAAAACATACAATGTACTTCACATCACTTCAATTTATTTAAGAAATGTCTAAAACATACAATGTACTTCACATCACTTCAATTTATTTATAAAATGTGTAAAATATCCTAAAAACAGATCATTTAGTTTAAAGTGAAAGGTTTACCTGACCTTGATAAGAGATTCCATTACATTGCAGTCTGTATTTATCCTAACTCTGGTCCATTCATTTATATTGGGCTTTTTCCTACAGTAACACCGGACATTACTACAGCATAGCTACAAGCTGGCCCAGAAGGTAAATCATCGGTTCTCTCTACTGCCTTCCCTACCATGGTGGACAGATATTGATGACTGTGCAATATCAATTGGTGTAATTAATGCCTAGGTTGTTTAGATAGGGATCCAGGTCATTTATCACAACTGGGCATTCCTTCGCTTATTCACACCCCATTGAGTATTTGATGCAGCCTGGCTGAGCAGAATCTTAACTGCGCCCCACCACCAAACCGAACACACACACAGGCACACACACACACAATTCATGCTAGGAAACTCAGTAACATGATGAAAAAGTCGAGCAGTTTGGCTGTTAGACGCCATGCCTCCATGTTGATACCTCGGCGTACCACTTGCTAGCCCTGCGTCCACCTATCGCCTCTTTACACACAGTTTAGTTGTGTAGACACAGTGTGCACACAGATGGGAGCACAAATACACACACACACACACACACACACACACACACACACACACACACACACACACACACACATACTCTCTCATTTACACACTTTCTCTCACAAAAAGACACACACTGTCTCTATCTCTCTCATGCACACAAGTGTCTAGGCAGCTTCTGCTGGGTAAGTTAGTGGTAGCAGAGGGGGTCCGTCACACACTCCACAGGACTCAGAGGAGATTACAGAACTCCTGAGGAAGTGTCTCTCTCTAGTCTGGAGACAGGCCGAGGGGGGTGGAAAGGGATTTAGCTGCAAGGCCAACAGCAAACACTCACCACACATCTCACTAAAGAAATTATTATTGAATGTGACCGAATTCTCCTGTATTAAAAACAGTCAAATTGTATCACTGACATTTCACATTTCACAAAATAGACAGAAAATACTTTCCGGACTATTCACTGTACAGTGGATGTGAGGTTAACAGTCCAGGCCTATACATGCCAATTGAACCATGTCTGAAAGATCAACACATCACCTCCCCCCAACAACAACAAACGTACATTTGGCTTTTCCCCAGGAGTCTTATGAAAGGTAATGCAGGGAATTTTTTAAATAAATATTTAAGACTTTTGAAAGCTCACGCTAGAGAAGTCTGTCTTTTAGGGGAAGGATGACGAGGGGGTGGAAGTGGTGGAGGAGGAGGAGGGATGAGGGGACTACTCAGTCCCTCCACTAATTGAAAACATACATATCAGAGAGGAAGAGAGACAGAACAGTAGGGGAAGCATGGAAGAGGCGACGCACAGGCAATACCATTGGAACGCTCATTCTAACCACTGCGTTTAACTGGTCAGGCCAGAAACCAGAATTACAGCAGGGGGAATAATGGGGGGAGAGAGGGGCAGAGAAAGAGAGAGAAGAAAACTGAGATATACAGGGGGAAAAAAGAGAGAAAGAATGAGAAAGAACCATGGTTAAAAGAAACTACATAAGAAGATCTAGAATGAGACGAAATAAACGAGAGAATTAGAGGGAGAAAGAGAGAAAGAGAAAGTGGGAGGGGGAGGGGGAGAGGGAGGGGGAGAGGGAGAGGGAGGGGGGAGAGGGAGGGGGAGGGGAAGAGAAAAAGAAAGAGGAGGAGAGAAAGATAGAGGAGGAGAGAAAGAGAAAGAAAGAGGTGGGGGGAGAGAGAGAGAGAGAGAGAGAGAGAGAGAGAGAGAGAGAGAAAGAGAAAGAGAAAGATAGAGGAGGAGAGAGAGAGAAAGAAAGAGGTGGGGGGAGAGAGAGAGAGAGAGAGAGAGAAAGAGAAAGATAGAGTAAAATGAGTAAATAGAGTAAAAGTAACCACAGGAAATATAGATACAGTGAGGCAAACAGAAAGTGAGATGAATGCATATGTTTGTGTGAAGCCAGGACATAGTGTTCCCCATAGTGTGTGTGCAACCATGTGTTTCTGAATGTGTGTGGGTGGCAAATTGTGTTTGTTCAAACATAATCCATATGAGACCATCTTTGTTTACATCTTCAGACCGAGGAAAGCTTTCAGCTCGCCAGGACAAGACCATGTATTCAGGGAGCTAAAATGATTGGAAAACTACAATGTGTGAGGGATTTATAAGTCGCTCCGTGAATGTAAACCACAGAGTGATAGGGATTTATAAGTCGCTATGAATGTATAACAGAGAGTGGGAGGGATTTATAAGTCGCTATGAATGTATAACACAGAGTGGGAGGGATTTATAAGTCGCTATGAATGTATAACACAGAGTGGGAGGGATTTATAAGTCGCTATGAATGTATAACACAGAGTGGGAGGGATTTATAAGTCGCTATGAATGTATAACACAGAGTGGTAGGGATTTATAAGTAGCTATGAATGAAAACCACCGAGTGGGAGGATTTATAAGTCGCTATGAATGTTTTTATTTAAGCGTTATTTGACGAGACAAGTCAGTTAAGACCAATGACGGCCTACCCAGGCCAAACCCTAACTCGGACGACACTGGGCCAATTGTGTGCCGCCCTATGGGACTCCCAATCATGGCAGCCTGGAGTCGAACCAGCAGTTGAAACAGGGTCTGTAGTGACGCCTCTAGCACTGAGATGCAGTGCCTTAGACCGTTGTGACACTCTGGAGCTATGAATGTAAACCACAGAGTGGGAGGGATTTATAAGTCACTCTCATTCTCTCTGTCTGATAACTCACGGGAGTCATTGCTCAACAATAAGTTTCGTTATGATATGCTGTCCTAACACAATTTTTTTTTTTAACGAAGTTGATATCGTCCACTGAACCCCCTTTCATCCTCAAAAGGATCATGGTTAATCTTACCAAAGACTATAAACCTGTAGCTAATATTGACATGTAATTGTTTCAAATTTGCACAGGAATTAGCTAGCTAACGTCAGCTAGCTAGTCAGAGAACAAGTCTCAAATCACAACACCTTTGATTTGTCACATGTGCCGAATAAGTAAATGCTAACTTACATGCCCTTACCAACAATGCAAATAAAACATTTTGAAATAAGAATAAGAAATAACATTAACAAATAATTAAAGAGCAGCAGTAAAATAACAATAGCGACGCCAAATACAGGGGGTTCCGATACCGTTTAGTCGAGGTATTTGAGGTAATATGTACATGAAGGTAGAGTTGTTAAAGTGACAATGCTTAGATGATAATAACAGAGAGTAGCAGCATTGTAAAAGGGGGGGCAATGCAAATAGTCTGGGTAATGCAAATAGTCTGGGTAGCCATTTGATTAGCTGTTCAGGAGCCTTATGGCTTGGGGGTAGAAGCTGTTTTAGAAGCCTCTTGGACCTAGACTTGGGGCTCCGGTACCGCTTCAAATCAAATCAAATCAAATCAAATTTATTTATATAGCCCTTCGTACATCAGCTGATATCTCAAAGTGCTGTACAGAAACCCAGCCTAAAACCCCAAACAGCAAGCAATGCAGGTGTAGAAGCACGGTGGCTAGGAAAAACTCCCTAGAAAGGCCAAAACCTAGGAAGAAACCTAGAGAGGAACCAGGCTATGTGGGGTGGCCAGTCCTCTTCTGGCTGTGCCGGGTGGAGATTATAACAAAACATGGTCAAGATGTTCAAATGTTCATAAATGACCAACATGGTCAAATAATAATAAGGCAGAACAGTTGAAACTGGAGCAGCAGCACAGTCAGGTGGACTGGGGACAGCAAGGAGTCATCATGTCAGGTATTCCTGGGGCATGGTCCTAGGGCTCAGGTCCTCCGAGAGAGAGAAAGAAAGAGAGAATTAGAGAGAGCATATGTGGGATGGCCAGTCCTCTTCTGGCTGTGCCGGGTGGAGATTATAACAGAACATGGCCAAGATGTTCAAATGTTCATAAATGACCAGCATGGTCAAATAATAATAAGGCAGAACAGTTGAAACTGGAGCAGCAGCAAAGCCAGGTGGACTGGGGACAGCAAGGAGTCATCATGTCAGGTAGTCCTGGGGCATGGTCCTAGGGCTCAGGTCCTCCGAGAGAGAGAAAGAGAGGAGAATTAGAGAACGCACACTTAGATTCACACAGGACACCAAATAGGACAGGAGAAGTACTCCAGATATAACAAACTGACCCCAGCCCCCCGACACATAAACTACTGCAGCATAAATACTTGAGGCTGAGACAGGAGGGGTCAGGAGACACTGTGGCCCACTCCGAGGACACCCCCGGACAGGGCCAAACAGGAAGGATATAACCCCACCCACTTTGCCAAAGCACAGCCCCCACACCACTAGAGGGATATCTTCAACCACCAACTTACCATCCTGAGACAAGGCTGAGTATAGCCCACAAAGACCTCCGCCACGGCACAACCCAAGGGGGGGGGGGCCAACCCAGACAGGATGACCACATCAGTGACTCAACCCACTCAGGTGACGCACCCCCTCCAGGGACGGCATGAGAGAGCCCCAGTAAAGCCAGTGACTCAGCCCCTGTAATAGGGTTAGAGGCAGAGAATCCCAGTGGAAAGAGGGGAACCGGCCAGGCAAAGACAGCAAGGGCGGTTCGTTGCTCCAGAGCCTTTCCGTTCACCCTCCCACTCCTGGGCCAGACTACACTCAATCATATGACCCACTGAAGAGATGAGTCTTCAGTAGAGACTTAAAGGTTGAGACCGAGTTTGCGTCTCTGACATGGGTAGGCAGACCGTTCCATAAAAATGGAGCTCTATAGGAGAAAGCCCTGCCTCCAGCTGTTTGCTTAAAAATTCTAGGGACAATTAGGAGGCCTGCGTCTTGTGACCGTAGCGTACGTGTAGGTATGTACGGCAGGACCAAATCAGAGAGATAGGTAGGAGCAAGCCCATGTAATGCTTTGTAGGTTAGCAGTAAAACCTTGAAATCAGCCCTTGCTTTGAAAGGAAGCCAGTGTAGGGAGGCTAGCACTGGAGTAATATGATCAAATTTTTTGGTTCTAGTCAGGATTCTAGCAGCCGTATTTAGCACTAACTGAAGTTTATTTAGTGCTTTATCCGGGTAGCCGGAAAGTAGAGCATTGCAGTAGTCTAACCTAGAAGTGACAAAAGCATGGATTAATTTTTCTGCATCATTTTTGGACAGAAAGTTTCTGATTTTTGCAATGTTACGTAGATGGAAAAAAGCTGTCATTGAAATGGTCTTGATATGTTCTTCAAAAGAGAGATCAGGGTCCAGAGTAATACCGAGGTCCTTCACAGTTTTATTTGAGACGACTGTACAACCATTAAGATTAATTGTCAGATTCAACAGAAGATCTCTTTGTTTCTTGGGACCTAGAACAAGCATCTCTGTTTTGTCTGAGTTTAAAAGTAGAAAGTTTGCAGCCATCCACTTCCTTATGTCTGAAACACATTCTTCTAGCAAGGGCAATTTTGGGGCTTCACCATGTTTAATTGAGATGTACAGCTGTGTGTCATCCGCATAGCAGTGAAAGTTAACATTATGTTTTCGAATAACATCCCCAAGAGGTAAAATATATAGTGAAAACAATAGTGGTCCTAAAACGGAACCTTGAGGAACACCGAAATTTACAGTTGATTTGTCAGAGGACAAACCATTCACAGAGACAAACTGATATCTTTCCGACAGATAAGATCTAAACCAGGCCAGAACTTGTCCGTGTAGACCAATTTGGGTTTCCAATCTCTCCAAAAGAATGTGGTGATCGATGGTATCAAAAGCAGCACTAAGGTCTAGGAGCACGAGGACAGATGCAGAGCCTCGGTCCGATGCCATTAAAATGTCATTTACCACCTTCACAAGTGCCGTCTCAGTGCTATGATGGGGTCTAAAACCAGACTGAAGCATTTCGTATACATTGTTTGTCTTCAGGAAGGCAGTGAGTTGTTGCGCAACAGCCTTTTCTAAAATTTTTGAGAGGAATGGAAGATTCGATATAGGCCGATAGTTTTTTATATTTTCTGGGTCAAGGTTTGGCTTTTTCAAGAGAGGCTTTATTACTGCCACTTTTACCGCCGATAGCAGAGAGAGCAGTCTATGACTAGGGTGGCTGGAGTCTTTGACAATTTTTAGGGCCTTCCTCTGACACTGCCTGGTATAGAGGTCCTGGATGGCAGGAAGCTTGGCCTCAGTGATGTACTGGGCCATACGCACTACCCTTTGTAGTGCCTTGCGGTCGGAGGCAGAGCAGTTGCCATACCAGGCGGTGATGCAACCAGTCAGGAGGCTCTCGATGGTGCAGCTTTAGAATGTTTTGATTATTTGAGTACACATGCCAAAACTTTTCAGTCTCCTAAGTGGAATAGGTTTGCCGATGAGGAATAAAACATTAATATATGCATAATGACCCATAACTCCACCTATACAACAACATGTGCAGAAAGCTTAATGTGTATGTGTTCATCTACAAAGCCCTTTTGAGTAAACTCCCTCTTTCCCTCTGTAGTCTGGTCTCCTTCACCACCAGTAGTTACCATACCCGGTCTGCTAGGTGGTTGCTACTTAAAGTCCCCAGGACATTTACAGTATTAGGCAAGACTGTCTCCTCTTCTTGTGCACCAGAGGCATGGAATAGTCTACAATCCATGCTTCATCTAGACATGTTAGTGCCACTGAATGGATTACAAATATTGATGGGAGACTCTGTTACAGAGTAGTGTTAATGCTTGTTTTAGTCTGGATCATGTTGTTGTATTGTATTGTTGTGTGTTTTAATTCTGTAATGTATTGATTGTTGCTGCCTTATTGGCCAGGTCTCCCTTGACAAAGAGACTCTGGGTCTCAATGGGCTTTTCCTGGTTAAATAAAATAAATAAAAAACTTAAACAGGCCTAGGATTATACATCCTTTAAACAGGCCTAGGATTATACATCCTTTAAACAGACCTAGGATTATACATCCTTTAAACAGACCTAGGATTATACATCCTTTAAACAGTCCTAGGATTATACATCCTTTAAACAGGCCTAGGATTATACATCCTTTAAACAGGCCTAGGATTATACATCCTTTAAACAGGCCTAGGATTATACATCCTTTAAACAGGCCTAGGATTATACATCCTTTAAGCAGGCCTAGGATTATACATCCTTTAAACAGGCCTAGGATTATACATCCTTTAAACAGGCCTAGGATTATACATCCTTTAAACAGGCCTAGGATTATACATCCTTTAAACAGGCCTAGGATTATACATCCTTTAAACAGGCCTAGGATTATACATCCTTTAAACAGGCCTAGGATTATACATCCTTTAAACAGGCCTAGGATTATACATCCTTTAAACAGTCCTAGGATTATACATCCTTTAAACAGGCCTAGGATTATACATCCTTTAAACAGTCCTAGGATTATACATCCTTTAAACAGGCCTAGGATTATACATCCTTTAAACAGGCCTAGGATTATACATCCTTTAAACAGGCCTAGGATTATACATCCTTTAAACAGGCCTAGGATTATACATCCTTTAAACAGGGTTCATACGAGTCAAATTCAAGGACTTTTGGCGACTTTTTCATGCAGTTCATTGTAATGTTCAAGGACCTCAATGTTATACAATTGTAGACATAGGGCCTAATATAGAACCCCCCCCCAACAAATATACATATATAATTATGCAAAAAGTGGCAGAAAAGCAAACCATTATCACTTTAAGAATAATGTATTTTGTTTAGGCCTTTCCAATGTATTGATATTCCAAATATTACTACATTCTAAAATATACTACAATCATGTCGACGTTGCCTTACTGAAGAGAGTGGATGCATGCATAGTGTATGTTCTATGTCCTGTGTGGCTGACACAGGCAGTGGTAAAACCATGAATAGCAGCAGCATTAATCTCACCATCCGCTGTTTTTATAATGAGACGGTGACTAAAAAACAGGTTCCTTTTTTTAATGGAAGGATTTGCATGGAAAGTTGGAGCAATCATTAGATGCCGTCGTTCTCGTAATAACGACACGCGGTTTTACCGCAACAGAGGTAGCGCAAACGCCCTTCAATTGAAGAGGCGGGAAACAAATGAATGTGGCCACAAAAACGGATAAAGAAATGATGAATCATGGATCATTATAAGGGAGCAGGAGAACTTATGAATTGGATACAATAATCACAAGGACTTTTCAAGCAGCAGATTGAGGAAATGTCTGATTTTCAAGGTAGGCTTATTCCTGTACTTGAATAGTTGAGTGGCCTACTTCAAGCCCCTTGTAATTGTTAAGAATGACAGGTCTAACATGGAAAACATGATTCATTTGGCATGCTATTTCATTACCAGATAATATTGTGAAGAAGCCCACAATTTTTGTTGTCATTATTTAGTTTTTTTGTTATTGGGGACTGTCAAGACATGGTGGCATGTCTTGTTGGAAGGTAGTTTGGCCCCAGTGATGTACTGGGCCGTTCACACTAACCTCTGCAGTGCCTTGTGGTCGGAGGCCAAGCAGTTGCCATACAAGGCAGTGATGCAACCATGCTCTCAATGGTGCAACTGTATAATCTTTTGAGGATCGGAGGACCCCATGCCACGTCTTTTCAGTCTCCTAAGGGGGAATAGGTTTGTCATGCCCTCTTCACGACTGTCTTGGTGTGCTTGGACCATGTTATTTTGTTGGCGATGTGGTCGCCAAGGAACTTGAAGCTCTCAACCTCAAATCAAATCAAATTGTATTTGTCACATACACATGGTTAGCAGATGTTAATGTGAGTGTTGCGAAATGCTTGTGCTTCTAGTTCTGACAATGCAGTAATAACCAACGAGTAATCTAATCTAACAATTCCAAATCTACTACCTTATACACACAAGTGTAAAGGGATAAAGAATATGTACATAAAGATATATGAATGAGTGATGGTACAGAACGGCATAGGCAAGATGCAGTAGATGGTATCGAGTACAGTATATACATATGAGATGAGTAATGTAGGGTATGTAAACATTATATTAAGTGGCATTGTTTAATGCTCCACCACAGTCCTGTCGATGAGAATAGGGGTGTGCTCAGTCTTATTTTTCCTGTAGTCAACAATCATCTCCTTTGTCTTGATCATGTTGAGTGAGAGGTTGTTGTCCTGGCACCACAAGACCAGGTCTCTGACCTCCTCCCTATAGGCTGTCTTGTCGTTGTCGGTGATCAGGCACTGTTGTGTCATCGGCAAACTTAATGATGGTGTTGGAGTCGTGCCTGGCCGTGCAGTCATGAGTGATTAGGGAGTACAGGAGGGGACTGAGCACGCACCCCTGAAGGGCCCCTGTGCTGGGGATCAGCTTGGCGGATGTGTTGTTACCTACCCTTATTCTTTACGTCATTTATCTTTGTTTCATAGTGAAGTCGCTTCTTTTAATTCACTTCAGTCACATGATTTCTCAATTTGCAGTATGTTTGCCAATCGGTTGTGCAGCCAGACTTATTTGCCATTTCTTTTGCCTGATCCCTCTCAACCATACAATTTTTAAATTCCTCATCAACCCACAGGTATTTAACCGTTTTAAAGTCATGTTCTTAATGGGTGCATGCTTATTAGTAACTGGGATAAACAATTTCATAAATGTTTCAAGTGCAGTGTCTGTTTGCTCCTCATTACACACCACAGGCAAACAAATGTTCTTTACAACAATAACATAGGAATCACTACAAAATGTATTGTATGACCTCTAATACACTATATTAGGCCCAGCATTTGGAACTGTGGTTTTTCTGGATATGGCTAGTATATTGTGATCACTACATCTGATGGATCTGGATACTGATTTCAATCTCATTTCTGCAGCATTAGTAAAGATGTGATCAATACAAGTGGATGGTTTAGTTACTGTGCTGTTTGTAACTACCCTGGTAGGTTGACTGATAACCTGAACCAGGTGGCAAGCACTGATTACAGTTTGAAGATGTTTCTTAAGTGTGCAGCTTGTTAAAAGCCAGGCAATATTTAAATCACCCAGAAAATATACCTCTCTGTTGATATCACATACATTATCAAGCATTTCACACACGTTTTCCAGATACTGACTGTTAGCAATTGGTGGTCGACAGCAGCTTCCTACAAGATGTGGCTTTAGGTGAGGCAGATGAACCTGTATCCATACTACTTCAATAGTATTTAACATGAGATCCTGTCACCACCAGAATGGGCTTTAGGTGATGCAGATGAACCTGTATCCATACTACTTCAATAGTATTTAACATGAGATCCTGTCACCACCAGAATGGGCTTTAGGTGATGCAGATAAAGCAGCAGTCATATTAGTAAAACAGCATTTAACATGAGATCCTCTCTAAGCTTTACAGGAAGGTGGTTCTGAATATAGACCACAATACTTCTCCCATTGGCATTTATGTATTTTTCGGTAGATGTTGTAACCATGTATTGCTGCCACTGTATCATCAAAGGTATTTTCTAAGTGAGTTTCAGAGAGAGAGTCAGAATATGAATGGCATCTGTTACTAGCAAGTTGTTAATGTCATGACCCTTGTTTCTTAAGCTACATATGTTAACGTTGGCTATTTTGAGCACTTTTTCGGGATGCTTGCTTGATTTCATTGCATTACTGGGAAGCTTAGAAGATGTAGATACAGCCCCTAGTTCGATTCCAGGCTGAATCACAACCGCCCGTGATTGGGAGTCCCATAGGGCGGCGCACAATTGGCCCAGCGTCTTCCGGGGTAGGCCGTCATTGTAAGAATTTGTTTTTAACTGACTTGCCTACTTAAATCAAGGTTAAATTAAATTAATTAAAAAAATGTTCTCATATTTATTTATGTTAGTGCATAGTGAGCTGCACACAGTGGACTTCCTACTACCGCCTCTGTGCTAACAACATAAAGCTGGTTCATTGGCACATGATTGCTGCTTACAATAGTTGTAGGATCAGCAGAGGCATTCAGAGGGACATACATTAGGTTACTTACATTGTGCCCCTGGTAAAATGTACATTTGCTGAAGCATGATGACAACTCAGCGTCACAATGGTAGGGATTAACTGAGCTGGGCTTGGGTCATTGATAAGTCATTGTCTCAACGCAGCCTTATAAGGCTGTGAAAGGATCCTGGAACCCGCGTTACAATGGTAGGGATTAACTGAGCTGGGCTTGGGTCATTGATAAGTCATTGTCTCAACGTAGCCTTATGAGGCTGTGAAAGGATCCAGGAACCCAAATGATTTGGGTGGATCCCATCCTCCTCATAAAACATGTTTTGTTTAAAAAAAATGAATCAATATTGTCAACAAAAGTTTTACCCATTGAGCTTTAGTAATCACATAGCCAGTTGTAAAGAGAAGGAATCCTGCTAAAGCGTTCAATGCCACGATTCAGAGAGGTCACAGGGCCAGATATGATGGGTCTTTTTATTAGTGTCTAGCAGCGAGTCAATCAGCTCTTTAAAATCCAGTTTCAACTGTTCAGAGCTGCCCTTCATAATGTCATTAAAACCCACATGGACTACGATAGAATTGATTTCCATGTCATGACTTAATACATTCGGGAGCAGCTTAATAATGTCATTTACTCGAGCTCCAGGATAGGACATTGTTTTTGTACACTGAACGGTCACATTTCTTACCATGGAGCTGCCCAAAATCATGTCTGGCAAGAAGGACTAAGAAATCCGCCCACTCCCAAGCTTCACAGGATTTGGAGAACCCTATAAGGACGGACGAGAGGCAGGATAACTTGAGCCCGTTGCTCCTGGTGCCTAGTACCTGGTGCCTGGTGCAGGACTCCGACAGATGGAGGATCCCCGTTCGATTCAGAGCAGGGAGGGAAGGTTGCTGACGTCGACTTGGCTGTCATTCATAAAATTCCTTCCTGGATCAGATGATGATGTGCAAAAAACATCACGGTGTAACTAATCAGCTAGACACCAACAAGTATTATGCATAATTATTGAAGAACTACATTAATGACAGTATCAATTTTGGCTGTAATATCAAGGTAAGAGGTGTCTTTCAGTTAGAAGCATTCAACTTTGCAATCACATTAATTATTTTTGGATTCGTGTGCCCATGAAAACAGTTTTCACTCGGTAACATAAGGAGACATGAAATGTTACGTAGTTCCACTGCATTTCTGAACTCTGTATACAAAAAAAACTGTCCTACAGATAGATCCAGGATTCTTACAGGGTTCAAGTTCAATGTCTAATTTAACTGATTAATGCTTAATCTACAATATAAGGACAACTTACACTGCCATAAATGCAAGGACAGAAAAGTTGTGTTTTATGTCACACGATTCTGGACAAATCCGCCAAGATACCAAACCATAATAAAGGGTTAAACATTTAAATCCACTTGTGAATTGTATTGAATATATCTATGATCCCGCTTCTATTTGAATGTAATGACATGGAACATTTTGCCAGATTATTATCAATGACATATCAACAGCTGTAACACGTTGTCCAGTGTTGGAAATCTTCACTGGTTCCCTAGTTTATAGAAAGACCCTAATTCACAAATGAGTTTTAATTATGTCTCTTCTGCCTTGATTAGTGCGCTTTGTTCTACAGTAGAGCTGACTACTCTGCAACATTATCACACTGGCCAAATCCCTCTGCAACATTATCACACTGGCCAAATCCCTCTGCAACATTATCATACTGGCCAAATCCCTCTGCAACATTATCATACTGGCCAAATCCCTCTGCAACATTATCACACTGGCCAAATCCCTCTGCAACATTATCATACTGGCCAAATCCCTCTGCAACATTATCATACTGGCCAAATCCCTCTGCAACGTTATCAGATTGGCCAAATCACTCTGCAACGTTATCAGATTGGCCAAATCACTCTGCAACATTATCATACTGGCCAAATCACTCTGCAACGTTATCAGATTGGCCAAATCCCTCTGCAACGTTATCAGATTGGCCAAATCACTCTGCAACGTTATCAGATTGGCCAAATCACTCTGCAACGTTATCAGATTGGCCAAATCAAAGTAGTGATCAGGGCACAGTGTGAGCTATAAGAGCTATAAGAGTCAGATACATGCTGATTTCTGAGAACAATCCCATCATTTTGATGCCTTACAACTTCATCAACAAGCTGGCAGACTTGCTACTTTATGGCCATTCAAACAAACTGTCGCTACGCTGCTAGTTGGAGCAAGTTTGCTGAGCTGATCGAGCATGGTTTGCCATAGTAGCCAGGGCGCTATAGCAGGCTGCAAATGTACCGGCGGCATAGACTTCCATGTCCCCTTGTGTGGCCGTAATGCCCCCTAAAAATCCATGTATTGCGGCCAAAGTGGCAGTTGGGGCCATTGGGCTGAATATAATAATTGTAATTCCCTTCTCCTGGCAGCCAATCGCCGTGGTCCCAATCGCCGTGCTCTCACACACATGGCGTTTAGCCAATGTCCGTCACCTGGTCGAGTCCTTCTCACAGGCATAGAGAAGAGCTTCACAATGCTACAAGACAGATTGAACGAGGGACGAGCGTCGCTTAGGAGTGAGACAATGAATTTCCTCTGTGAATGTCAATTATGACTTACTCCCTTTCTCTTTGTTGTTGGTGCATGATGTTATCTTTTTGCACTGCCATTTCATCATTAGGCTCTCTGCAATGACTAATTGTCTGCCTCCCTTGGCGCACGTTAAGAAACACAAATATTGAAATTGCACTACCCAATATGAGATGCATTGCAACTATCCACGCAAACACACACAGATACACACACACAAAGACACACACACATACACACACAATTACAAAGACACACACACACACAAAGACAAAGACAAAGTCACACACACACACACACACACACACACACACACACACACACACACACACACTCACACACACACACACACACACACACACACACACACACACACACACACACACCCTATCTGGTCACTTGTGTCAATATGGCATAATATATAAGGTAATATAGCAGACTGCTGACCTTTCACAGTGATCAGAGGTGCCAATAGGATGATAGATAAACCCTAAGTAACCCTTTAAGTCAAATAGAAATGCTGACTACGAGCAATACGGATCCACATTTCACAACACAAGTGTACAAACATCCATTGCCCACACAGACACACACACAGACACACACGCACACACAAAGAGACTCACAAACACACACTCATCCGAGTGGAAGGAGGGAGAAATCCATCCAGGTCCAGACAAAGTGGAGGGTATAGCTTTCTCCACCCTCTCTCTGTTGGAGAATGTCAATAGACAGAGAGTTCTGTAACTGCACCAGTCAGCAGTTAGCTGTGTTACACGCTGCCAAACTGACAGCAGAGATCATCGTGTTATGAAGACTCACAACTCCAACAACCCCATTTCTCATTCAATCATAGGTCCATTAAAGGTTTTCCCCTTTAAATTTCAAAATGATGGGAATCAAAGCTATCTCCCTCTCTCCCTCTCTCCACCCACCCACCCTCCCTCTCTACATCCCTCCCTCCCACCCACCCTTCCACCCACCCTCCCTCTCTCCATCCCTCCCTCCCACCCACCCTTCCACAAACCCTCCCTCTCTCCATCCCTCCCTCCCTCCCACCCACCCTTCCACCCACCCTTCCACCGACACCCCCTCCCTCCCTCCCACCCTTCCACCCACCCTCCCTCCCTCTCTCCATCCCTCCCTCCCACCCACCCTTCCACCCACCCTCCCTCTCTCCATCCCTCCCTCCCTCCCACCCACCCTTCCACCCACCCTCCCTCCCTCACTCCCTCCCATCCACCCTTCCACCCACCCAGCCACCCACCCTCCCTCCCTCCCTCCCTCCCTTCCACACACCCACCCACCCTCCCTCTTTCTCTCTCTTCCTACAATAATCTTACAAAAATATGCGTGCATGTAAACCCATTGACCTTAAAACATAAAACACCAAAACACTTATGTCAGAAAACACCAACATACACGTCAGAAAACACCAACATACACGTCAGAAAACACCAACATACACACGTCAGAAAACACCAACATACACATGTCAGAAAACACCAACATACATGTCAGATAACACCAACACACACGTCAGATAACACCAACATACACGTCAGAAAACACCAACATACACGTCAGAAAACACCAACATACACATGTCAGAAAACACCAACATACACATGTCAGAAAACACCAAAACACACACGTCAGAAAACACCAACATACACATGTCAGAAAACACCAACATACACATGTCAGAAAACACCAACATACACACGTCAGAAAACACCAACATACATGTCAGAAAACACCAAAACACACATGTCAGAAAACACCAACATACACACGTCAGAAAACACCAACATACACGTCAGAAAACACCAAAACACACATGTCAGAAAACACCAACATACACACGTCAGAAAACACCAACATACACGTCAGAAAACACCAAAACACACATGTCAGAAAACACCAAAACACACATGTCAGAAAACACCAACATACACATGTCAGAAAACACCAACATACACACGTCAGAAAACACCAACATACACACGTCAGAAAACACCAACATACATGTCAGAAAACACCAAAACACACATGTCAGAAAACACCAACATACACACGTCAGAAAACACCAACATACACACGTCAGAAAACACCAACATACACGTCAGAAAACACCAACATACACATGTCAGAAAACACCAACATACACGTCAGAAAACACCAACATACACATGTCAGAAAACACCAACATACACGTCAGAAAACACCAACACACACAAGTCAGAAAACACCAACATACACGTCAGAAAACACCAACATACACATGTCAGAAAACACCAACATACACGTCAGAAAACACCAACATACACATGTCAGAAAACACCAACATACACGTCAGAAAACACCAACACACACAAGTCAGAAAACACCAACATACACATGTCAGAAAACACCAACATACACATGTCAGAAAACACCAACATACACGTCAGAAAACACCAACATACATGTCAGAAAACACCAACATACACATGTCAGAAAACACCAACATACACATGTCAGAAAACACCAACATACACGTCAGAAAACACCAACATACACATGTCAGAAAACACCAACATACACATGTCAGAAAACACCAACATACACATGTCAGAAAACACCAACATACACGTCAGAAAACACCAACATACATGTCAGAAAACACCAACATACACGTCAGAAAACACCAACATACATGTCAGAAAACACCAACATACACGTCAGAAAACACCAACATACACATGTCAGAAAACACCAACATACACGTCAGAAAACACCAACATACATGTCAGAAAACACCAACATACACGTCAGAAAACACCAACATACATGTCAGAAAACACCAACATACACGTCAGAAAACACCAACATACACATGTCAGAAAACACCAACATACACGTCAGAAAACACCAACATACATGTCAGAAAACACCAACATACACGTCAGAAAACACCAACATACACGTCAGAAAACACCAACATACACATGTCAGAAAACACCAACATACACGTCAGAAAACACCAACATACACGTCAGAAAACACCAACATACACATGTCAGAAAACACCAACATACATGTCAGAAAACACCAACATACACACGTCAGAAAACACCAACATACACGTCAGAAAACACCAACATACACATGTCAGAAAACACCAACATACACATGTCAGAAAACACCAACATACACACGTCAGAAAACACCAACATACACGTCAGAAAACACCAACATACACGTCAGAAAACACCAACATACACGTCAGAAAACACCAACATACACGTCAGAAAACACCAACATACACGTCAGAAAACACCAACATACATGTCAGAAAACACCAACACACACAAGTCAGAAAACACCAACATACACATGTCAGAAAACACCAACATACACATGTCAGAAAACACCAACATACACGTCAGAAAACACCAACATACACGTCAGAAAACACCAACATACACATGTCAGAAAACACCAACATACACGTCAGAAAACACCAACATACATGTCAGAAAACACCAACATACACGTCAGAAAACACCAACATACATGTCAGAAAACACCAACATACACGTCAGAAAACACCAACATACACATGTCAGAAAACACCAACATACACGTCAGAAAACACCAACATACATGTCAGAAAACACCAACATACACGTCAGAAAACACCAACATACATGTCAGAAAACACCAACATACACGTCAGAAAACACCAACATACACATGTCAGAAAACACCAACATACACGTCAGAAAACACCAACATACATGTCAGAAAACACCAACATACACGTCAGAAAACACCAACATACACGTCAGAAAACACCAACATACACATGTCAGAAAACACCAACATACACGTCAGAAAACACCAACATACACGTCAGAAAACACCAACATACACATGTCAGAAAACACCAACATACACACGTCAGAAAACACCAACATACACGTCAGAAAACACCAACATACACGTCAGAAAACACCAACATACACGTCAGAAAACACCAACATACACGTCAGAAAACACCAACATACACGTCAGAAAACACCAACATACACGTCAGAAAACACCAACATACACGTCAGAAAACACCAACACACACATGTCAGAAAACACCAACACACACAAGTCAGAAAACACCAACACACATGTCAGAAAACACCAACACACACGTCAGATAACACCAACACACACGTCAGAAAACACCAACACACATTCGCTCATTGTCTTTCACTAGAACACACAATGAATGACAACTACAAAGCCCAAGGGAAAAACCTTGCGAGCCAACAAATTATCTTAATTTTCCTCCCATCCTCACTTAGTGGATGCACATGGTCACTTTAATTAATTGATCCCAACAAAAAGCGTAACCTATTAGCTAATTTATGGTCTAACGAGGGTACAAAACACCTGATTCTACAGTTCACAACACATTAAGACCGTTGTAGTACCTTGTTATACCCAATAGATGTGTCCGGTTGATCCATAGCTGATCGATACTGCTTGAATAAGGCATTAGGAAGTATTCTGGTCGTAGACACTGTTACTTTTCTATGTAAATAAGGGGTATACATGTGAACAGGTTTGAGCCTGTTGGATTTGGTAACTGGTTGAAAAGGTCAGTGAGATCAGTGAATGAAAAAAAAAAACATCAAAAGAGGTCTGGACTGCTGGTTCTATGGTTCTGAAAATAAATGAACATCTGTTGGGAATAACAAGGTGGGTCTGACTGTGTTTTATACGTAGAATCGGGTGTTCTGTCCACTCAATGTTTCCCCTCTGAATCTCATGTTTCCACGTTCTGATCACAATGTAAATAAATGACGATATGAAAGAAGGTCAAATGTGGTTTTCCCAAGGGGAAATGTGATCGCTGCCGATATATGAAAGTCGATAACATGTCTCATTCACACACGGCACCTTTAGAGATTATTATTGAACATTAAAATGAAGGAGGCGCTGTTTTGTGACTAGGTAAAAAAAAAAACAGAATTTTTTTTTCTTCTTTGTTTGTTTGTTGTCTTCCATTTTGTGATTTGATTCGATGGTTTCCCCACTGTAAAAACAACTATTCGTATAGTCGGAAGTTACCAATGATACAGTGGTTCCTCCTTTAAAAGTTGTGTCATACTGTGGCACACCTTGCGTGCTGCCGCAGCATGCTGTGACACGTCATTTAGTTGTCAGATATTTTTTCTGTTACTGCTAGTTTGACCACCAGATGGCACCTTTGAGAAGCATTTGATAGTATTCTATATTGGCATTGCCAGAGAATTTAAAACATTTTTTGTAATAACATAGTATATGGTATTGATTTTAAGAAATGTGGCTTAATGGCTAAATTACGATTAATATTATGGTATTTCTATTCAGAGAAAAACGAAAAACGAAACTCTCAGGGTTTCTATTAGGATGGCATGGAAAAGATGGAGCTGTACAACGTAATGGTCGGGATTAGGCTACAGGAATGGAGGATACTAAATTGCCTTCATTAGACAAGTTTGTTCCAATATTTCTGTAAATCAGTGATATTTATTTTCATAGTAATTTGTTATGGATCCATAATTAAATCAACATCTGCATTCTGAAAGAGTATTATTTATCATTATTTTATTAACGCAATGTGTCATTTTGTTTATTAGGCTACTGTGCAATCTACAATACATACCGTAGTAAACATGGGAAAGTGTCTGTAGTGCAGAATGCAGGGCAACTATTTCATAGTTGTGATGTCTTCACTATTATTCTACAATGTAGAAAATAGTAAAAAATAAAGAAAAATCCTGGAATGAGTAGGTGTGTCCAAACTTTTAACTGGTACTTGCTTAGTTCATTTGATTAATTTTATGTTTTTTCTATTCCAAGAAAAACAAAAAAAATCCTGTACAACGTGATGGTCGGCAGTACAGTACTGGGCTATTTAGCTGAAGAATCCCCGTAGGGCACGAGAAAGGATTAGACTGTCCTTGTAAATAAATAATTTGTTCTTAAAACCTCTTAAGGATTAGCCTATTTTTTCAATTTTTGAATAAAATTACATAACCAAATCTAACTGCCTGTAGCTCAGGCCCTGAAGCAAGGATTCTTGGTACCATTTGAAAGGAAACACTTTAAAGTGTATGGAAATGTTAAAGGAATGTAGTAGAATATAACACAATAGATCTGGTAAAAGATAATACAAAGAAAAACCAACTGTTCTTTTGTATTTTTCTGTATCATCATCTTTGAAATGCAAGAAAAAAAGGCCATAATGTATTATTCTAGCCCAGGTGCAATTTAGATTTTGGCCACTAGATGGCATCAGTGTATGTGCAAAGTTTTAGACTGATCAAATTAACTATTGCATTTCTGTTCAAAATGTATCAAGACTGCCCAAATGTGCCTACTTTGTTTATTAATAACTTTTCATGTTCAAAAGTTTGCACTCTTCTCAAACAATAGCATGGTATTCTTTCATTGTGATAGCTACTGTAAATTGGACAATGCAGTCTTTCTACCAATATAAAATATGTCTATGTCGTGGGAAATGTTATTGTTACTTACAACCTCATGCTAATCACATTAGCCTACGTTAGCTCAACTGTCCCGTGGAAGGGACACCGATCCCAAAGAAGTTTTAACTGACTTGCCAAGTTAAATAAAGGTTACACTAAGAGCATAACATTTCTGCACCCTAATTTTAACATTTTCCGTTAGATATTCTCAGATATTCTCACAGATCCTAAGGGGCTTTTATATAATTTTAAGTTAATTAATAGTAATAATAATTTTTTTGTTTAAAAAGTAACAACATTTTTGGGATTTCATTTTCATTTAACCTAGAGTGAGTGAGAAAAAGGCAACTCCTGGACATGGTGTGAGACATTCTCACTCATTTGTAATTAAAGCCCGTTTGTCATTTAGAATTCATTATTTTTGGAGAATTTTGAATTTTTAGCAGACATCACTTGCTTATATTCAGTCAACACATATCTTAAGTATTAGTATCATGGAATATTTGAGCATTTTTGTTTCTCCATGCTTGTCTCACAGCAGTGCAAAACGGTGCTGAAATAGACGTCCACAGCGGGAAGGTTATGTATTCTGTGCCCACTCGTGGTATCTCTCTTCGGTTACACATCCTTGGAATAGCAGAACAGCTACGGCACTTGCTGTGCCTGGTGAGCAGATGGTCAAGTTCTGTTGTCAGAAGAGGAATGGAAATGTCAGGGTGAACCGAAGACCTGACGAACCCGCCACATATGTTGACTCTGCGTGTCAGAGGTGGAGTTCCAGAGCTCACAGGTGTGTCTGGCATGGATGTGACGCCATCTCGATCCTCGCCCTTTTCAACGCGTGAGTGAGTCAATGATCCCAAGGATTTGTCTGACAAACAAAGAACTTTGCGTCCTGCAGGCCCAGGCATGGATCAAAGCTGGCGAAACATTCAATAACGTCATCTTCACAGACGAACCGTGGACCTTGAGCAATTTGCTCAAAATTGCTACAGAACAAAAGGAAGAAGATCAAGAAGATTAACAAAATATAAAGATGTTGATGAAGAAATGCTGTTTTGAGTTAGAAATGTAACATTTTAGAGTACTAAAGCATCGAATACATTGCAAGTTGAGGGATTTTCACAACAGCTATAAAAAGTCTGCTGTCCTGCTAATAGGAATCATTTGCATGATGGGCTATATTCTTTGCTGTAACCACAATGTCACACATAACTTGTATTTACCTTTCCAATTACTTTTAGAGTTTGGGATTTACAAATGCGTGCTTTTAATTATTAGTTCCATTGTTTTTAGTTTTTAGAATGTGCAGACTTTTTTTCTTTAAATCTCACAGCTGCTACATTTTTTGACCAGTTGCAATTGTAAGTAGGCCTATTAAAAGCAATCCTACTTCTATTAGGCTGTTAAGCATCACAGCCTACCTCAGCCAGTTAAGTTATTTTCATAGGTCTAGGCTCTGAATAAATAGTTTCCAATGATGCCCTCTTGTTGATTGTAAAAGTCAAATTAACATGAATATTATTGCTGAAATGAATTGCTCGACGGGTGTAGGTTTTCTCCATCTGTTGGTGTGCAACACTTGCATCAAAAGTTGTAACAAGTTACAAACTATATTTTCAGCACCAGCCACGGTTCACCTCCTGTTGATTGCGCTGCGTTTGTCGCCTGTAGTTTTTTTTTTAAATTGAACCTTTATTTAGCTAGTCAAGTCAGGTAAGAACACATTCTTATTTTCCCACGAAGGGCTAATGTGGCCAAACCCGGAGGACACTTGGACTATCGTGCGCTGCCCTATGACACTCCCAATCACGGCCGGATTTGTGAAACAGCCTGAATTCGAACCAGGGACTGCAGTAATGCCTCTGGCACCGAAATGCAGTGCCTTAAACCGCTGTGCCACTGGAGCCATGACCAATATACATACCAATATACAGTATATATATATATATATATATATATATATATATATATATATATATATATATATATATATATATATATATATATATATATATATATATATATATATATATATATATATATATATATATATATATATATATATATATATATATATATATATATATATATATATATATATATTATATATATAATATATTTTCGCCTGCTAATCTCACTGAACTCTTCAACCAGTCACCAAATCCAACAGGCTCAAACCTGTTCACAGGTATACCCCTCATTTACGTAGAGGACCATGTCTATGGTTATCAGAGTTCAGTGTGTAATACAGCCCTGTATCTCTGTCCCTCCGTCCCAAATTGCACCCTATTCCCTATATAGTGCACTGCTCTTGACCAGAGTCATATTCACCTTGGTCAAAAACAGTGCACTTTAACGGGAATAGGATGCCTGTGTAGTGTCTTGAAAAAGTATTTGCCCCCTTTCTGATTTTCTCTATTTTTGCAAATTTTTGATGACTGAATGTTATTAGATCTTCAACCGAAACCTAATATTAGATAAAGGGAACCTGAGTTTACAAATAACAAACCATATTTATACTTATTTTATCTATTTAATTAACAAAGTTATGCAACACCCAATTCCCCTGTGTGAAAAAGTAGTTGCCCCTTTATACTCAATAGCTGGTTGTTCCACCTTTAGCTCTAATGACTGCAACCAAACACTTCCTGTAGTTGTTGTTCAGTCTCTCACATTGCCGTGGAGGAATTTTGGCCATGTCGTCCAAAAAGGGGACTCAAATTAGCCAAAAAGCACTGGGAAGCACCTGGATGATCATCAAGACTCTTGGAAGAATGTTCTATCGACAGATTCGTCAAAAGTACAACTTTTTGGACGACATGAGTCACATTATGCCTGGCAAAAACCAAATACTGCATTCCGCGGTAAAAACCCTATACCAACGGTCCAGTGTGGTGGTTTGAGGATGCTTTGCTGCCTTAATAGAAGGAACCGTGAATTCTGCTCTGCATCAGAGAAATCAACAGGAGAATGTCAGGCCATCCGTCTGTGAGCTGATGCTGAAACACAGCTGAGTCATGCAGCAAGACATCGATCCAAAACACACAATCAAGTCTACATGAAAATGGCTAACAGGCAACACATTTGATGTTTTGGAATGACCTAGTAAAAGTCCAGACCTAATCCCAATTCAGATGTTGTGACAGGACGAGAAACGAGCAGTTCATGCTTGAAAACCCACAAGTGTCGCTGAGTTAAAGCAGTTCTGCATGGAAGAGTGGGCCAAAATTCCTCCACAGTGATGTGAGACTCTGATAAAACTACAGGAAGTGTTTGGTTGGAGTCGTTGCAGCTAAAGGTGGACTGATAAAACTACAGGAAGTGTTTGGTTGGAGTCGTTGCAGCTAAAGGTGGACTGATAAAACTACAGGAAGTGTTTGGTTGGAGTCGTTGCAGCTAAAGGTGGACTGATAAAACTACAGGAAGTGTTTGGTTGGAGTCATTGCAGGTAAAGGTGTCACAACCAGTTATTGAGGTAAAGGAGGAAATTACTTTTTCACACATGAACATTGGGTGTTGCATAACTTTGTTTATGAAATACATGAAATAAGTATGTAATTGTTGTGTTGTTTGTAAACTCAAGTTCACTTTATCTAATATTAGGTTTTGGTTGAAGATCTGATTACACTCAGTATCAAAAATATGCAAAAGTAGAGAAAATCAGAAATTGGGCAAATACTTTTTCACAGCAATGTAGCTGTGTGTGTGAGTACTCCTGTATATTATGCATGTACCAGCGTGGGAAATACTGCTTCTAAAAAAAAAAACATTGCATTTCCATGTTGCTGACAGATAGAATGTATAAAGCAGGAGAGCATCCACACGGCCTTTCCTTCCACCATCTCTCCCTGGCACTGCTTTAGAATGAAATCATGCTGTATAGGAGTCACTGCTTTAGAATGAAATCATGCTGTGTAGGATTCACTACTTTAGAATGAAATAATGCTGTGTAGGATTCACTACTTAGAATGAAATCATGCTGTGTAGGATTCACTACTTTAGGTCAGAAATCATGCTGTATAGGATTCACTACTTTAGGTCAGAAATCATGCTGTGTACGATTCACTGCTTTAGTCAGAAATCATGCTGTGTAGGATTCACTACTTTAGGTCAGAAATCATGCTGTGTAGAGTTCACTACTTTGGTCAGAAATCATGCTGTGTAGAATTCACTACTTTAGGTCAGAAATCATGCTGTATAGGAGTCACTGCTTTAGAATTAAATCATGCTGTGTAGGATTCACTACTTTAGGTCAGAAATCATGCTGTGTAGGATTCACTACTTTAGTCAGAAATCATGCTGTGTAGGATTCACTACTTTAGGTAAGAAATCATGCTGTGTAGGATTCACTACTTTGGTCAGAAATCATGCTGTGTAGGATTCACTACTTTAGGTCAGAAATCATGCTGTGTAGAGTTCACTGCTTTATTCATGAGATCCAGGAAGAGAAGAGGAAGGAGGGAAAAGGGAGGCAGGCAATCTGAATCTCGTCTCCCTGTTGAGGCGAGCCGAGTCGCCTAGCGAGGTCAGGCAGCTCATATCACTTATGTAGTCCGAGGCATTCAAATCATTTTCAGACCTTGGGAGAGGCTACATGTAGCCAATCTCATGTGATCCCCTGTTGCCCGAGCTGCAAGTTAAATATTTCCAGAGTGGAGGAGATGCTAGACGCTGAGGCCTTGTTACACATGAGGCAGACTGGGGTTTAAATCCCATATATAAATGCACTGCCGGTCCGAACAAGTCTGTCATGGAGTGTGTCCGTGTGTGTGTGTGTGTGTGTGTGTGTGTGTGTGTGTGTGTGTGTGTGTGTGTGTGTGTGTGTGTGTGTGTGTGTGTGTGTGTGTGTGTGTGTGTGTGTGCGTGTGTGTGTGTGTCTGTCTTTTTCAGAGAGGAGCTTCAGCAACATTTGGAGGACAATGGAATAAAACAATTTGGAAGTTTATTTATTGCCAAAAATTGAATCTATGCATTTCATAATTTGACCTTCGGGGTTTTTACAGAAATAAAAAGGAATAAGGCTTTTGTACATTTCAAAATGACCTCGGGGAGAAAGTACAATGATTATGCAAATAAAAGCATGCTGTGATTGGTTGAAACATTTGAAAAAAAATTGCATGTTGCACTGACCAACAGAATAACACCAAAATAACAAAATTATTGTGACGCCCTGACCATAGTTTGCTTTGTATGTTTATAGGTTTGGTTTGGTCAGGGTGTGATCTGAGTGGACATTCTATGTTGGATGTCTAGTTTGTCTGTTTCTGTGTTTGGCCTGATATGGTTCTCAATCAGAGGCAGGTGTTAGTCGTTGTCTCTGATTGGGAACCTTATTTAGGTAGCCTGTTTTATCATTGTGGGCTGTGGGTGATTGTCTATGTTAGTTGCTTGTGTCAGCACAGTTCTTATAGCTTCACGGTCGTTATTCGTTTATTGCTTTGTATAGTTTGTTCAAGTGTTCTCTGTTTATTAAATTCACGATGAACACATACCACGCTGCATTTTGGTCCTCCGATCCGTTGAACTACTCCTCCTCAGACGATGAGGACGACGATCGTGACAGAATCACCCACCAACCAATGACCAAGCGGCGTGGTAACGGGCAGAAGCAGCAACAGCAGCAGCAGCGGCCAGCATCACAAGACTCCTGGACATGGGAGGAGATGTTGGATGGCAAAGGACCCTGGGAGCAGCCAGGGGAATATCGTCGCCCCAAAGCAGAGCTGGAGGCAGCGAAAGTGGAGAGGCGGCATCACGAGGAGCTACCACAGCAGCGCAGCTGGAAGCCCGAGAGGCAGCCCCAAAAATGTATTGGGAGGGGGCACAGGGAGAGTGTGGCAGAGTCAGGAGTCAGACCTGAGCCAACTCCCCCTGTTTACCGTAAGGAGCCAAGGAGGGAACCAGAGCCGGTCAGGGCGGTGTTGGAGGTGAGCGAAGCAGAGACAGTGAAGGAGTTAATAGGGAAATTGGAGGAGAGAGTTATGAGGGAGGTGCTATATTGGTGCCTGAGGCATGACATCCGCCCGATGGAGTGTGTCGGGGATTTGATGTCACCTGGGTCAGCTCTCCATACTCGTCCTAAGGTGCGTGCTAGTCGTCTGGTGAAGACTGTGCCAGCCTCACGCACCAGGCCTCCTGTGCACCTCCCTAGCCCTGCACGTCCTGTGCCAGCTCAGCGCTACATCGCTCCTAGCCGTGCTAACCGTGGCGGGCGTTGTACTGGTCAGGCACCGTGTTATGCGGTGTTACGCACGGTGTCCCCAGTACGCGTGGTTAGCCCGGTGCACTACATCCCAGCTCCCCACATATGCTGGGCTAGGGTGAAGATCCAGCCAGGGCGGATGGTGCCAGCCCTGCTCTCAAGATCTTCAGTGCGCCTTCACGGTCCGGCCTATCCAGTGCCACCTCCACGCACCAGCCCTCCGGTGGCAGCCCCCCCCCCGCACCAGGCTGTCTCTCCGTCTTTTGCCTACAGGTGCTCCCGCCTGTCCAGCGCTGCTAGAGTTTCCCGTCTGTCCTGAGCCGCCAGAGTCTCCCGTCTGTCCTGAGCCGCCAGAGTCTCCCGTCTGTCCTGAGCCGCCAGAGTCTCCCGTCTGTCCTGAGCCGCCAGAGTCTCCCGTCTGTCCTGAGCCGCCAGAGTCTCCCGTCTGTCCTGAGCCGCCAGAGTCTCCCGTCTGTCCTGAGCCGCCAGAGTCTCCCGTCTGTCCTGAGCCGCCAGAGTCTCCCATCTGTCCTGATCCGCCAGAGTCTCCCGTCTGTCCTGATCCGCCAGAGTCTCCCGTCTGTCCTGATCCGCCAGAGTCTCCCGTCTGTCCTGATCCGCCAGAGTCTCCCGTCTCTCCAGAGCCGCCAGAGTCTCCCGTCTGTCCTTAGCCGTCAGAGTCTCCCGTCTGACCTGAGCGTCTGTCCTGTCCTTATTGTTTTGTATAGTTTGTTCAAGTGTTCTCTGGTTATAAAATTCATGATGAACACATACCATGCTGCATTTTGGTCCTCCGATCCTTCCAACTATTCCTCCTCAGACGAGGAGGACGACGATCGTGACAATTATAAGCCAGATAAGTTACAAGTATCTGACCAATTGATTTTAGCGTAGACTGACAAATAGATTCTGATAACGTGTTGTACTGACCAATAGAGCGTGATAACGTGTTGTACTGACCAATAGATTGTGATAACGTGTTGTACTGACCAATAGATTGTGACAACGTGTTGTACTGACCAATAGATTGTGACAACGTGTTGTACTGACCAATAGAGCGTGATAACGTGTTGTACTGACCAATAGATTGTGATAACGTGTTCTACTGACCAATAGATTGTGACAACGTGCTGTACTGACCAATAGAGCGTGATAACGTGTTGTACTGACCAATAGATTGTGATAACGTGTTGTACTGACCAACAGATTGTGACAACGTGTTGTACTGACCAATAAATTGTGATAACGTGTTGTACTGACCAATAGATTGTGACAACGTGTTGTACTGACCAATAGATTGTGATAACGTGTTGTACTGACCAATAGATTGTGACAACGTGCTGTACTGACCAATAGAGCGTGATAACGTGTTGTACTGACCAAAAGATTGTGACAACGTGCTGTATGATGTCAATGATAAAGTCAGTAGAGAATAATACACCAGAACCCTCAGAATCCTCCTGTCATTTACAATGATAAAGTCAGTAGAGAATAATACACCAGAACCCTCAGAATCCTCCTGTCATTTACAATGATAAAGTCAGTTGAGATTAATACACCAGATCCCTCAGAATCCTCCTGTCATTTACAATGATAAAATCAGTAGAGAATAATACACCAGCACCCTCAGAATCCTCCTGTCATTTACAATGATAAAGTCAGTAGAGAATAATACACCAGAACCCTCAGAATCCTCCTGTCATTTACAATGATAAAGTCAGTAGAGAATAATACACCAGAACCCTCAGAATCCCCCTGTCATTTACAATGATAAAGTCAGTAGAGAATAATACACCAGAACCCTCAGAATCCCCCTGTCATTTACAATGATAAAGTCAGTAGAGAATAATACACCAGAACCCTCAGAATCCTCCTGTCATTTACAATGATAATCCAAAATATAATGTAACTTTCTAGAGTAAACCCTTACTAATGAATTCCTCATTCATAACGTTAGGATAAAGACTTCTAGTAATGTACTATAAAATGCTTCTCTACGCTTTCTAGAATGATTAATGTCACGTCTGTGTCGGACAGAACGAGGTTGATACCAGGGTGTTGAGTCATACCGTGAAAGTACACATCTCAGCATTACCTCTCGATCCGTGTAATCATGTTGGCATGTGTAGCACATGAGGATGTGTGAAACTTACTGCTCAGCCTGGAGTGTTGGCACTTGGGCTGACGAATTGTTAACTTTTCTAGTGGTAAGATGCTTAGGGTGGTAAGATGCTTAGGGTGGTAAGATGCGCAATGGGTGATGGACAAAAAAAATGTATGCATAACGTACAACATATCATATTAAATATAGTGTCTCGGATTTACGTACGGAATAAAATAAAATGCTCTTCTTATCCACGTTCTGATTGGGACAGGTGTAGGCAGTGAAAATACACATTGTGATCTGATCATTCTTCCCACCTCCAGAGGTAGTCAGACACACAATGTGTCTGGATATCTTACAAGTGTAGTTAGATCAGAACAAAAGAAACCATTTCGTCATTTGTCATCATAATGTGTCTTATCATTTTTTTTTTAAACAAACACATATTTTGAATGAATAACTGTGGAATAATGTGCATTACGGAAGGGACCAGGAACACTGGTTACGTTGCGAACCCAGTGGACAGATAACAGATGCATTTTAAAACCTTGCGAAGACACATTTCTGGAAATGTAGGCAAGATTTGAATATGGACTAGATCAGAACAAAGGACCCATTTTAGCACCAGGTGTAGTAAGACCAAATATTCCTCATGACGGTGGTTACCTTTTGCATGGACCACATACTTACAGCCGGTCATCAGGCACCGCATGTCTAGCACAGCGAGATTTCAAGATTGTACCAATTTGTCTTTAATTTGTCCACGTTTCTCCAAACCTCAGATGTTGGAGTTTTGAATAGGGTTAAAAGATTAAGTTTAGGCATTCATTATAACACAACCGTCGGATCCAGAGTGAAGAGATGATGCCTATCCACCACGCCTGTCAGCAACACCCTAGCAAAAGCCAAGCCGACGTGATGGTAATAGAATTCTCTGTTGCCCCTAGTGGCCGGTTTTGAAGGCATTTTCCCAAAGTCCTCAGGACATGGACAGACGTCCACTTTCAAAGTCAATCTTGAGCAATCTGGCTAGTCTAGCATTCACCTCGGCAGTGGGCGTCATCCTGGCGAATACTCCAATTGTGATTTGGCCCCATTCTTCACCATATGTGATTTAGTCGACAACCAGGTGCTCCTCTTTACCTGTCTGTCTCTATGGCACACTGTGGGCTATTTGTTCATAACAGCATGGACAAAGAGGCTTCATCTCCTGGGGTTGAAATTGCTCTGGGCCTGGGATGGAGGTGGTTGTGATCGTCTGCCTAATGGGGCCTGTATCCCTCCCTCCTCCCCTGTAATGACAACTCCCTCCCTCCTCCCCTGTAATGAGATCTCCCTCCCTCCTCCCCTGTAATGACAACTCCCTCCCTGCTCCCCTGTAATGACAGCTCCCTCCCTCCTCCCCTGTAATGAGATCTCCCTCCCTCCTCCCATGTACTGAGATCTCCCTCACTCCTCCCCTGTAATGACAGCTCCCTCCCTCCTCCCCTGTAATGACAACTCCCTCCCTCCTCCCCTGTAATGAGATCTCCCTCCCTCCTCCCCTGTAATGACAGCTCCTCCCTCCCTCCTCCCCTGTAATGAGATCTCCCTGCCTCCTCCCCTGTAATGAGATCTCCCTCCCTCCTCCCCTGTAATGAGATCTCCCTCCCTCCTCCCCTGTAATGACAACTCCCTCCCTCCTCCCCTGTAATGAGATCTCCCTCCCTCCTCCCCTGTAATGACAACTCCCTCCCTGCTCCCCTGTAATGACAGCTCCCTCCCTCCTCCCCTGTAATGAGATCTCCCTCCCTCCTCCCATGTACTGAGATCTCCCTCACTCCTCCCCTGTAATGACAGCTCCCTCCCTCCTCCCCTGTAATGACAACTCCCTCCCTCCTCCCCTGTAATGAGATCTCCCTCCCTCCTCCCCTGTAATGACAGCTCCTCCCTCCCTCCTCCCCTGTAATGAGATCTCCCTGCCTCCTCCCCTGTAATGAGATCTCCCTCCCTCCTCCCCTGTAATGAGATCTCCCTCCCTCCTCCCCTGTAATGACAACTCCCTCCCTCCTCCCCTGTAATGACAGCTCCCTCCCTGCTCCCCTGTAATGACAGCTCCCTCCCTCCTCCCCTGTAATGAGATCTCCCTCCCTCCTCCCCTGTAATGACAACTCCCTCCCTCCTCCCCTGTAATGAGATCCTCCCTCCATCCTCCCCTGTAATGAGATCTCCCTCCCTCCTCCCCTGTAATGACAGCTCCCTCCCTCCTCCCCTGTAATGAGATCTCCCTCCTCTGCTGTAATGACAACTCCTTCCCTCCTCCCCTGTAATGAAATCTCCCTCCCACAATCCCGCTTTCCACCATGGTGGCTGATTGAGCTAACGGATGGGCCAGTGGGAGAGATGTCATCAGTGATCATGTGATCAGTGACCTCTGTGTGACCTTAGGTGATCAGGTCATCTTCATCCCGGACTGTCATCTCTCACACCTGTCATACCTGACCTCCGCCCTTTCCGCAGCTCCATTTTGCCACCGAGAGCTGTCCAAAATCTGGTAGGATTAGGTGCCAAATTATCGATGGGTGGGATTGGCCTTTTCATTAGATAAAAAGCGTGTGTCAGGAATGCACAACACACGTACGCACACAGACGTACGCACACAGACGTACACACACACACACGCACACACACACGCACACAGACATATGCACACACACACACATGCGCACACACACACACACACACACACACACACACAAGTATGCACACACACACTAATCCATTGAGAATGTAAGTGTAGCAAAGATAACTTTTTTTCGGTGAGTGACGAGTATTTGGTGAGTGTGAGTTTGACTTGCCCCTTGAGTGCATTCCAGTTTGTCTGTCCTCACTGTGAAGCCACAATGACATCATCCTCGGCGGTGTGATAAGCCAGTGAAATAAACCCTGATAGAATTTATATGATCACAATTAAATCAAAGTTATTGCAGGAGTTTTCTTACGATATTGTTTATTTGTTCATGCCAGAAAAACAGAACAGTTTGCTCTCAATCTCTCAGTGCATCGATAAAATACATCTGAAATAACTATGTATTTAACAAAGCACTAACTGTTACTCAATGGATACCATCTCCTTCTTGTGGTCCTTTGTAGCTCAGTTGGTAGAGCAAGGCTCTTGTAATGCCAGGGGTAGTCGGTTTGATTATGTCAAATGTATGAAGGCATGACTGTAAATGGCTTTTTAAAGCGTATGATACATGGCACATAGTGTCTACGGGAAGTATTCAGACCACTTGAATTTTCCACATTTTGTTACGTTACAGCCTTATTCTAGTTTTTGTTTTTTAAGTACTCAGCAATCTATACACAATACCCCAATTATGACATCACAATACCCCAGGATGACATCACAATACCCCATAATGACAAAGCAAAAACAGTTTTTTTTTTTTTTTTTTTTTAATTGCACATTTATAACACAAAATGCACAAAATAAAAAACAGAAATACCTTACTTACATAAGTATTCAGAACCTTTGCTATGAGACTCAAAATTGAGCTCAGGTGCATCCTGTTTCCATTGATCATCCTTGAGATGCTTCTACAAATTGATTGGATTCTACCTGTTTGGAGTCCACAGTTGACAGAGCAAAAACCAAGCCATGAGTTTGAGGGAATTGTCCGTAGAGCTCAGAGACAGGATTTTGTCGAGGCACAGATCTGGGTAAAGGTACCAAAACATTTCTGCAGCATTGAAGGTCTCCAAGAACACAGTGGCCTCCATTCTTAAGTGGAAGAAGTTTGGACACACCAAGACTCTTCCTAGTGCTGGCTGCCCGTTCCTCTGTGGAGATGAGAGGAACTTCCAGAAGGACAATCATCTCTGCAGCACTCCACCAACCAGTCCTTTATGGTAGAGTGGCCAGACGGAAGCCACTCCTCAGTAAAAGGCACATGACAGCCCTCTTGGGCTAAAGACTCTCAGACCATGAGAAACAAGGTTCTCTGGTCTAATTAAACTAAGATTGAACTCTTTGGCCTGAATGCCAAGCGTCACGTCTGGAGAAAACCTGGCACCATCCCTGCGGTGAAGCATGGTGTTGGCAGCATCATGCTGTGGGGATGTTTTTCAGCGGCAGGAACTGGGAAACTAGTCACAATCGAGGCAAAGATGAACAGAGCAAAGTACAGAGAGATCCTTGATGAAACCCTGATCCAGAGCGCTCAGGACCTCAGACTGGGGTGAAGGTTCACCTTCCAATAGGACGATGACCCTAAACACACAGCCAGAGCAGAAGTGGCTTCGGGACAAGTCTCTGAATGTCCTTGAGTGGCCCAGCCAGAGCCAGGACTTAAACCCGATCAAACATCTCTGGAGAGACCTGAAAATATCTGTACAGCAACACTCCCCATCCAACCTGACAGAGGTTGAGATGATCTGTAGAGAAGAATGAAAGAAACTCCCCAAATACAGGTGTGCCAAGTTTGTTACATCACACCTAAGATGACTCAAGGTTGTAATTGCTGCCAAAGGTGTTTCAACGAAGTACTGAGTAAAGGGTCTGAATAATTATGTACATTTGATATTTTTATTTGTTATTATTTAATAAATTAGCAAAAAAAATAAAAAATATGTTTTTGCTTTTTCATTATGGGATATTGTGATGTCATTATGGGGTATTGTGATGTCATTATGGGATATTGTGATGTAATTATGGGGTATTGTGATGTCATTATGGGGTATTGTGTGTAGATTGATGAGAGGAAAAATATAATTTAATCAATTTTAGAATAAAGTTGTAACATAACAAAATGTGGAAAAAGTTAAGGGGTCTGAATAGTTCCCGAAGGTGTTGAACAAAACCTTTTGAACAGCAGCTCTTTCCATGACATAGACTGACCAGGTGAAATCTATGATCCCTTATTGAGGTCACTTGTTAAATTCACTTCAATCACTGTAGATGAAGGGGAGTAGACGGGTTAAATAAGGATTTTTAATCCTTGAGATAATTGATACATGGATTGTGTGTGTGTGCCATTCAGTGGTTAATTGGGCAAAACAACATTTTGAAGTGCTATTGAACAGGGTATGTTAGTTGGTACCTGGTGGGGGGAGGGGGGGGGGACTTAATATTAGGAAGGTGTTTTATACACTCGGTCTATATGTACAGTGTGTGCGAGTATATGGTTGAATTGATTTTTCTGATAATATTCTGGGTCATTAGTCTGCTCCATTGGGTTTGAATGGGAGTGAAATTAATTTCTGAATGTCGTAGTTTGCACTGTGAGGTCAATGATGTCATCAATTAGCTTATGTATTCGGGCTTTGACTCTCTTTGTTTTGATCTCTCTCTCTCTCTCTCTCTCTCTCTCTCTCTCTGTCTCTCTCCCTGTCTCTCTCTCTCTCTCTCTCTCTCTCTCTCTGTCTCTCTCTCTGTCTCTCTCTCGCTGTCTCTCTCTCTCTGTCTCTCTCTCTCTGTCTCTCTCTCTCTGTCTCTCTCTCTCTGTCTCTCTCTCTCTCTCTCTCTCTCTCTCTCTCTCTCTCTCTCTCAGACCAAATTGCCTTCCAAGGCCACCGTCACCCGCCCTAATTGATCACCAGGGAAACAATCAACAGTTATGAAATCTTATTTTGAAAAAAAAAAGTAAAAAAATAAAAAATAGAGAATAGTTTGTTTACACCGCAGGATTTCAGTGCTCCCTGCGTTTAGGCATTGACAGACTGTATGTGATGAACATTTAGTTTTCTGGGATTGTGTTATTTTTTTTGTGGGGGGGGGATCCATAAATGCAAACTATAACTCTATACATTATGCATGACTTTGTTAACATTCAAATCCCTGTTTAATTCATAGAAATAATCTTCTACAACAATGCATTGAAATGAATTGCCTCAACATTAATTACCTTTCACATTCATTCTAATTTGTCTTAATTTCCCATTCTCAGGGTAGAACATTTATATTTTCCAGCTGATTATTCCATGTCAGGCAATTCTAATGCTTCACACAGCGAGTATAACAAATGCAATTAGCATTTCAACATAATTTAAACCGAAAATTGGCCTATATTCATATGAGCACAAGCACAACATTTTGGGAAAAAAAATATTATTTGAAAAGGGATTTAAATTAAATCTAGACAGACAAATAATGAACAGAAAAGGGGTGAAGATGTACACATAACAACGCAAAGAAAAACGATTACTATCTATGAGTAACCCTTCGGATCATAAAAAAAAAACCCTGAACATAACAGATTTTTTCATTTTTTATTCACACCTCTCTGGTATGTGTGCAAGATCCCCCGTGGGAGTTGAGAGAAAAAGTTCTTCAAAATGATTTCACTTTGGATATGTAATTTTACAATGCATTGTAGTGTTTTACTAAGACACCATTAGTGGTGCTGGGGTTTGGTGGGTTGGTTGTGCTAATCAGAGCGTAGGGGATGAGAGTGGATCCCTAATTACCTGGCCTGTAATCGCCTCATACATCACCTAGACGTATGGGAAAGATAGCACTAGCAGCCTGTACAAGACACCACACACACACACACACACACACACACACACACACACACACACACACACACACACACACACACACACACACACACACACACACACACACACACACAGCTCCCTGTCAGTGTTTAAATCTACTATAACATGACATTTTTCCCTTAAGGATAGTTTGCTTCTATATTTAATTTTAATGGGGTAACAGGACACTAGTATAGTGGTGGTGATGGGGTAACAGGACACTAGTATAGTGGTGGTGATGGGGTAACAGGACACTAGTATAGTGGTGGTGATGGGGTAACAGGACACTAGTAGAGTGGTGGTCAGGTACAATGTGTGTTGCAAGAAGCAGTGGTAGTGATGGGGTAACAGGACACTAGTATAGTGGTGGTCAGGTACAGTGTGTGTTGCAAGAAGCAGTGGTAGTGATGGGGTAACAGGACACTAGTAGAGTGGTGATCAGGTACAGTGTGTGTTGCAAGAAGCAGTGGTAGTGATGGGGTAACAGGACACTAGTAGAGTGGTGATCAGGTACAGTGTGTGTTGCAAGAAGCAGTGGTAGTGATGGGGTAACAGGACACTAGTATAGTGGTAGTGATGGGGTAACAGGACACTCGTATAGTGGTGGTGATGGGGTAACAGGACACTAGTATAGTGGTGGTCAGGTACAGTGTGTGTTGCAAGAAGCAGTGGTAGTGATGGGGTAACAGGACACTAGTAGAGTGGTGGTGATGGGGCAAGAAGCAGTGGTAGTCCACTGTGGGATTTTGGAGAAGAAAGAAACACATTGAAAATAATATAAATGTCAATATCTGTAGTGGTTGATTAATGGCTTGTGTGAAAACATAGTGGTTGATTAATGGCTTGTGAGAAAACATAGCGATGGGGGAAAATCGCTACAGTACATATCGGGATATTATTTTTGCTGATATATCATGTAGTTTAGTGCTAGTTAGCTGTACCTGCCCCAAAACTCCACACCAAAACTTCCTAGCGTTTCTCCATCTAGGGAGCCAAATTGTTTTCAGAACTTTTATTTCCATGAATGATCAAATTTGTTTTCTCATGGCTCTCTCTTGCCCCTCTGCAGCAAACATATTGTGAGCAATATGTTTGGAACATGGAATCGCAATAAAATCACAGTGTCAAATCGAAAAAACGAATAGAACGAGAGAGTAGTGAGAATCGCGAAACCTATCGTATCAACTTTGTGTATTGTGATAATATCGTATTGTGAGGTCACTGGCAATATCCAGCCCGCACACAACTAACTCAAATCAATAAAGGAGTTAGGACAATATAGTTTTAACCATGTTATATTTTAATTTCTGCAGAGACAAAAATTACAAGCAATTTATTTACAGAAACCTGTACAAAAGCAAATTAAATTATGTAAAATATTTCATAAATAGAAGTTGACTTGCGTTCAATACATTTTGCCATGTTCAGCTAAGCTGCGTGCATAGTGAATCATAATAAACAATGATAAACTGTTTACTCAATTTCTATATCAACATCCAAGTCGCAGGACAAATAGTTTATGGTTAATATCACAAATCTCATCACAGACTGTGAATGCTCAACAACGAATAGGAGAGAGATCCGACTCAACATACACCTCAGGTAGCAAAAATATGACACATTTTTTTCTTCTAAAAACCAAACTTGACCGTCATCTGTGGATTACCAGGTCAAGGAAGGACCCATTTGATATTGTCCCTGTTTCTTTTCTATCAGATAATATTGTACATTTAGAAGTAAGCACAAGTAGCCTATTGAATGTTTGAGTAAAGAATTGCATTTTTTGACAATCAAAAAAGCTTATTATAACACTATATAGAAATTTCTCAGTCTTTCTAGAAACACAGACATGCAATTTCCTTTATGTTCACTGAAAGTATAACACAACGAGAACCCACTATACAACTTCTTTCTTGTTTCCAGTGTTGTAACGCATCATGCTTTGTAAAACATTGTGTATGTGTTGAGCTTTTGTTTGTAATGCATGTGTTGTAAATGTGTTTTAGGGGTTGCTTTACGTCCTGAGGTGTGCATTCTGTCAGCATCTCGACCTTGCAGCATTTTTTTTGTAACATTTCTTTTTTTTTTTTTACTCCTCACTTTTCCAACCTCTGCATTTAGCATTAATCGGCTTCCTCGCGTCCTGAACTGTCAAATGTCTCCAAGCGTTTCTTCTACTACACTCAATGTGTTCAATCCAGGAGAGTTGTTTCATGCACACAAGGCTGTCGCACTGAATATGTACATCAGCAGAACACTGTAGCAATAGGATAATCATTTTTCCATTACGTCATCATTATTACTAGTATTAAGCAGTACAAAAAGTAGTCATTTGGTTATGAAAGTACACTATGCTAGGAATGGATATTAATACCTTGAACATTCCACGTTGAGACCCATCCAATAGCCACTCCACATCATTGTACCACACCGTGTCAACAGGCTTACAAACATTTGACTGGTCACATCCCGAGAAGACAGAAAGTAACTGGATCGTTCCTCGATCGTACAAGTTCCTCAGGAGGTATTTAAAATTGGACTATAATATCATCCCCACTACTTTTAGAAAGCATGTCAGCATAATTGGTTTTGTACCATTCCAAACCAACATTGAATCATACCAATCGGTATAAAAAGGCACAATTGCATATTTTGCATTCACTCTACAGTTTTTTTTTGTTTTGTTTTTTTACATTTTTGTTTTTTTTACAGAAGCACTCTAAATATACAAAGTTGCACCAGAAAATATAAGAGAAAAAAAACCCAGAATAAAATGCATAACGTTGATTATTTCCAATATTCTGATTGTTATTGTATATCAAATACAAAAAAAGAGGGAGAAATGAAACGTAAATGCCGTGCCGGTAGAAAGTTGTGAATCGTCTCACTGTATTATGTATGTCAGACTTTTCCAGGTGAGGACGCAGGATAGGGTAGGACTACTTCAACTGAATCTCTGTTATCACTGTATGGTTTACTGTAGGGTTTACTGTAAGGTTTACTGTAGGGTTTACTGTAGGGTTAACTGTAGGGTTAACTGTAGGGTTTACTGTAGGGTTAACTGTAGGGTTTACTGTAGGGTTTACTGTAGGGTTAACTGTAGGGTTAACTGTAGGGTTTACTGTAGGGTTAACTGTAGAGTTTACTGTAGGGTTTACTGTAGGGTTTACTGTAGGGTTTACTGTAGGGTTAACTGTAGGGTTTACTGTAGGGTTAACTGTAGGGTTTACTGTAGGGTTTACTGTAGGGTTAACTGTTCAATGGAATTGGGGAACGCTGTGAAAATGTGTCTGAAAGGAACAAAACAAAACCAACAATCAACAAAATATGATGGAACATGAAATAAATATGCTAAATAAACATACATTTATTCCTCTTCAAATCGATATACTTATTAATCGTACTACATGGCTAATGTCTGTTAGGTAAAACCAAAGCAAGCAACAAGATGGACCTCCATGTTCACTGGTTAAGGATTTTTTTTTGTACATTTTTCTTTGACATTTAATTCTCCTCATTAAGTGAAGTAAATTCCCTTTAAACATGCAGTAAAAAGTACATATTTATGTATACAGTTTATAAGCATAGGAGCGCTTCTTCGAACGACAAGTAGTACTTACAGACTACAGATTGGTGGACTGCCAAATAGCAGTTGTTTTGAACCAAAGGGTTAGCTAACATATACAAGGGTTTTCATTGCATCTGATATTCATTTTTCTCAGTTATGGCGGCAAGACCTTGTGCCTACTTACAGTACCGGCAGAAAAACACAACTTGCGATGGGTAAGGAGGCACAATATCTTCATATTATGTGTGTGTGTGTGTGTGTGTGCATATGGTTGTGTCAGTCCAAACTACAACAGATATTCTCCTACATGTTGTGCCCTTGTTCAATTCAACCCGTACTCTCACTATACAGTTACACGTGTGTATTTAAAGCAAACATAACTACCGAAAGCTATTCCTACGTGGTATTGTAGTTACTCTCTGATAAAATGATGAATCCATATGCCAGTTTGTGTTCCCTACGTTTTGGTTTCTCGTTCATACTAACTTGCAAGGTACAATGTTAAACCATTGTATTTTCACACCCCTTTTTCTGACTGTACATCAGCAGGTGTGTTTGATTGTACTTCATTGAGCAGATTCTTACATTCTCAAAAAGATGTCTGTCTGTGTCAATGTGAAAATCTACTTCCGCCATTAGTGACATCTCCATTTATGGGAAGGTGGACATGGACTTAAGAGTGTACGTCTATGCTTACTATTATACGATAGATATACGATAGATAGTGTGTTCGTGTCAGTGTTATGTACCATGTGCATGTTCAATCTAGCACACACGCTAACACAAAATAAATGTCACGGCAAAACCTCAACACATCACTGTTCTGGTTCAGCTCAACCTACCCTGTCATGTTCACTCTTACATACCCAGCACCTCCCATAACTAACTCACCTAAAGTGTAACCATGACATGTTAGCTGTGTGTGTTGAATTGTGTCTGCTTGTCTGTGTGGGCAAGAGGATAACCATAATCAGCTTTGTAACTTTCATCTGAATAGGAATCAATATTTTCCGGGGGTGATACAGTATGCACAACCACGTACACATATTACGCAATTCAAGCAAAGAATGACAACCAATTCAGATTGGCTCTAGATAGAAAATTACATCTGGAAGGGCGGTTTAGTCTTCAACTCTCAGGCCATCCAAAGACAGAGAAAGAGAGGCAGAGTAAGGTAGAGAGACAAGTGAGCTTTAAAGGTCAAAGGGTCTGAATCGATGTATAGGTACAACGTACACTTGTGTTGGTGTCTATGAGAGAGACAAAGTGAGCACACTCGTAAATAAGCATACTTGGACATCAGTTCATCGTACATTGTGTGTTTCTTGGACTCCTATGGCTAGGACATTGTGTGTTTCATGGACTCCTATGGCTAGGACATTGCCAATCGTATTGACTCCTCCATTTGTCAATGATATTCTGCCACGAATGAGGCGATATGCACCGTCTTATCCACAGGACAGAAAGTTAAAGCTTAGTCTTTCCCAAATGTTGTGATCTATGATGCCATGCTAGTAGCTTTCACAGTCTGTTGTTGTTTGGTTGTGTTTTGGAGGAACGCAACTTAATATCATAAGCTGTGGAAACTACGGGATCAAGAGTGGGTAGCACAGGGTGGGGGGGGGGGGGGGGGGGGGGGGGGGGGGTCATGACACGTGACATGTGTTACGTGACACATTATTGAATGTATATGACATTTGCATCAGGGTGGGAGTGCCACTAAGTCCCCAAAAGGCATGACATCGGTCCTCTGTCACACGTTTCATTGTCACACTCGAGTTATAGTAAAAGATGGGGGGAAAAAAGGAAGGTCCTCTTTTTGTACAGTACAGTCTTTGGGAGGTGGGGTCAGGGAGAGATAATGCATGCATGTTTTATGGAAATGAGTTGGTAATTGTACAGTGGTGATCATCAGGCAGCAGTAATGTTCCCATCGGCCCGACTCGCCGGCCGGCAGCAGTTATCCAATGTCTCGCTTCAAGTCCCACCAATAGCCCCATCCTCCTCTTCCTCTTGCAAGATAAGGTCAGAATCTGAATTACAAAAAGGAATTATTTTTGTATCCACGTTGATTTTAGCATTGTTTCAAGTTGTTGTTTTTGATGTTTGTTGTTGTCTAGTAGAGGGGTTATCCTTGGACCTTTCCTGCTCAGTTAAGGTCGGTCTGGTACAGTAAAAAGTGTCTTCAGTTGTTGTCGTCGTGGTTGCCTACTATAGTTGTTGTTGTTGTTGTTAGAACCATGCATACCGTGGCGCTAGCTCCACCGCCCCCCCCTCACAGGTAGACCTCCCGGCGGGTGAGCGTGCCACAGGATGAGGGTTTGTATTCCCCGGTGGGGGCCAGGGGGATCTCCTCGATGGGGTGACCCACCACCACCCCCTCCTCGACCCCCGGCGGGCTGAAGCTGGGCGAGCCGAAAGCTTCGTAGGAGGACGAGGAGGAGGCCATCTTCTTATTGAGCAAGTTGCGGTTGCGGTCGTTGCCCAGCATCACGTGAGAGGAGGGGTCTCCGTTGGCCATGGCGACCAGGGCTTCCTGGCTGCCAGGATGTTGTTGCTGCTCGGGAGGGTTGCTGCCGCTACCGCCACTGGTCATGAAGGTGGAAAGCTTTGGTTGTTGGGTGGTGGTCGTCTTGGGCCGTCGCTCGGGCGACGTGCGCACAGGCATCCAGCAGGAGTCCGAGTGGCCGTACTCGTCACATTCCCGGGTGCACTTGCCTGTCATGGCTACGTCAGGCAAGGTCCGGGTGTCTAGAGGGTAGAGAAGGAAAATAGAGAAGGTTCGTTAGTGAAAGTGTTCTGTTTCCCCAAAGTGGGACTAATATATAATTAATAGAAAAGCTTTTTTCACACTGACAATTCCTGCCACTTTGTTGAGGGTTGTGGTCGCTAGAAATTTGTTAACAGGAAGATTATTTTTCTTCCCTTAGCTGCGTGAGTCTGTACATTTTCTCATAAACGCTGTTATTATCACATCTCAATGTGTTCTATCATTGGAATTGTATCACTGACAGATGTATTCAGATTGAATTGCTAAAAATTGATTTTGCTTTCATGCAGAACACACACCACATGACCAAAACAAACAAAAAAATACACTTTAAAAAAAACAAAAACAACAACACAACAACACCACACCTCAAACTGAAACAAAAGTGACATGAACCGTAGCTGAAATAATGTCAGACTTCAAAATGTGGCGTTTTGCAAATAGTGTTGTCAAATGACATGCTATCTACTCTGTATGTGTGAGTAGACTGCTGTACTGCAGGATGTGAGAGAGACTGTGATATCAAGCTCTAGATAAGCCAAAGTATTTTCTAGAGACACAACGTAGTCACTGTCTGAACCAAGTAATCTACTCGTCAATCACCTAGTCTCCTCTAAAATCCTCTGCTAAGGACCTTAACCAATTACCAGGCAGATAAAGGAAAGCGAAGATTGACTACAGTGTTATTTGTTTTGAAAGAAGCGTTGTATGCATTAAACACAACACTAAAAACTAGCACTGCAACGAATGTACAAGACGCACCATCAAAAGGGTCACTACTACCGCGACTACTGCTGCAGCTGGTCACCATACCTGTGGTATTGTTTACTTGGTAAACCAGATCAGAAGATCCACAGATAAGATGTCTACGATAACTGTGTATCTTATGAGTCGAAACAGATGTACAGCTCAGATGTAAAGCTATAAGTTGACGTTCAAAGTTGCCAGCGGCATTGTGACATGCACTGAGGTTACCAAACTTTAGGAACACCTTCCTAATATTGAGTTGCAACCCATTCTGCCCTCAGAACAGCCTCAATCCCTCGGGGGTATGGACTCTACAAGGTTTCGAAAGCGTTCCACATGCTGGTCCATGTTGACTTCAAGTTGGCTGGATGTTGGCTGGATGTACTTTGGGTGGTTGACTATTCTATTGGGTGGTTGACTATTCTATTGGGTGGTTGACTATTCTATTGGGTGGTTGACTATTCTATTGGGTGGTTGACTATTCTATTGGGTGGTTGACTATTCTATTGGGTGGTTGACTATTCTATTGGGTGGTTGACTATTCTATTGGGTGGTTGACTATTCTATTGGGTGGTTGACTATTCTATTGGGTGGTTGACTATTCTATTGGGTGGTTGACTATTCTATTGGGTGGTTGACTATTCTATTGGGTGGTTGACTATTCTTGCACCTACAAACCTGGCACCTACTACCATATCCCGTTCAAAGGCACATGCATCCTTTGTCTTGCCCATTCACCCTCTGAATGGCAGACATACATCATCCATGTCTCAATTGTCTCAAGGCTTAAAAATCCTCCTTTAACCTGTCTCCTCCCCTTCCTCTACACTGATTGAAGAGGAGTTAACAAGTGACATCAATAAGGGATCTTAACCTTCAACCTGGTCATGACATGAGCAAAATGTTTTGTACACTCAGTATAGATGCCATGTTAGATGGGTCTGCCAATGGCTAGAAAGATGTGATGTATGAGATTAACAAGCAAGGAGAGGTAGAGTGCAGAAAGCATGCTGCCCTGGCTTTAGAAAATGTTAACCATGGCTTACTTTTAATGCTCTTTATCTCCTGTAAAAGAAGAATAGAATAGAATCACTGGTTGTGCTTGGCATTGTGGGTATTTAGAAAATAATATACGGTATGAGAAATTCTCCACTGCATTGAATTAGACTGCAATTCAATATAAAACAAGGTATCAATGAAACTAATGAAAGATATGTATAGAAACATGTCTAGTTTGGACTGGAGATAAACATGCTCTAAGACAAGACTGGATAGAGATTAGGGTTGCAAAGGGAGGGTCATTTACTGGAAACTTTCAAGTTTACCAGTAAACTACCGGAATTGTTGTTTCTTTCAAGGATTGCAGGTACCTTAGTGGTTCGAGAGTTGGGCCAGTAACAGAAAGGTTGTTGGATCGAATCCCTGAGCTGACAAAGTAAAAAATCTGTCATTCTGCCCTCGAACAAGGCAGTTAACCCACTGTTTCTACTTTCCTCAGAAGGCTGTCATTATAAATATGAATTTGTCATTAACTGACCTACCTAGTTAAATATACAAAATATATCACAAGTGGCCCTTTCTGGTATTTCAGATTATAAGTGTCTGTATTTAAAAATATAATTTATATTTTCCAAATAAAAAAATCAACCGACAAAGCTGTAAAACCTTATCCTATAAAAAAATTAAAATAATACTAGCTATGAATAATAAAAAAAAAACATTCAAGTATAAACTACCAAAGTTACGATAGATTGACGTAGATTTTCTGTTAATTAAAAAAAAAATGACTGAAGATTCCCGTAACTTTGGTAAATTACCAGTATCTTTGCAACCCTAATATAGATAGACAAAAGATAGAGAGGGACAGAGCAGGAGAGCAATACAACTCTGTTGATTGGGATGCTTCTTATTCCATTTACATTTTCAAAGCTACATCTTAAATCAAATGCATCGTGAGTGCCATTCCGCTGTTCTGTTTCTGAGTCCCTTGCCTATTCACCACAGAAATACAGATCACAATACTGCAAATCACCTCAATAAATCAAGGTAGCCATGGGTCATTACAAATCCATATGCAGTCGATGAGAAGTGGGTATATGTAAGTGTTTGTTAGCCTAGACGATATTTTGGAAACATATTCAAGACATTTGGTGGATTTTCCATGGCATTTGTGACCCAGAAAAATATATACATTTCAGCCCCCCCCAAAAAAATGCAGGAAAACAAAGAGAATGAAGTCATGGCAACCGCAGTCGATTGTTAACATGCCAACCGATCACAGGGAAATGGTAACGCATGTAGAATGGATGTAGGAAGGCAAAGAAGAAGAAAGAAAGAAATGAAGAAAAAGACATCTCCTTTTCTCTCCAAAGTGGCTCTTGATGGTTGAGCCTTCAAGTAGATACAATCAGAGATCAAATATCTGTCTGAGCAAAGAGCCATCTTTCCTTGGATGAATTGCCTTGATTGGCTCTTGCATCTCAGCCTGGCTTACAGCTGAGCCATCAAGGTTGTAGTCTTGAGCTGCTACCCACAAAGCACTGCGACAGCGGCTCTCCCGGATTTGCCCCGGCCTCATCTGATCACCAGACTATTCGCCCCCAATCATCCTCTCAGCACCTCTTGCCCTGCTCAGTCCAACCTGCAGCGTCTCCACTGCCTTGAGTGAGAGAGGTGGGCCTCCACACAGGGCTAGGCTGCCTTCTACATGAGCATTGGGCAGTTAAGTTGGGGCGGCAGGTAACCTAATGGTTAGAGCGTTGGCCCAGTACCCAAAAGTGTTGCTGGATCAAATCCCCGAACTGACAAGGTAAAGAATCTGTCGTTCTGTCCCTGAACAAGGAAGTTAACCTACTGTTCCCCATTAGGCCATCATTGTAAATAATCATTTGTTCTTTAACTGGCTTGTCTCGTTAAATAAAGGTTTAGTAAAAACAAAGTCCCTTTGTCAGATTACTGCTGTTGTGATGACAAGCCTTTCCAACACGCTTCTATTTGACTTGCATCACTCGAAATACAACAACGATGATAAAAGTACAAGATGGGATGACTTAGTATACTGTATACTGTAATATAATAAAGTACAAATATGTATATTTCATGAAGAAAGAGAGTGTTTTCGGTAAGAGCAGAGATAAGCTCATTGCTCAGTAGCAGCACGGTCCATTGACTCTGGAGCCCAGCTAAATTTGAAGAGGTTTCACACTGTGATAATGAATTAGGCCAGAAGATCAAAGCCAGAGAGAGAGAGAGAGAGAGAGACAGAGAGAGAGAGAGAGAGATAGAGAGAGAGACAGAGAGAGAGAGAGGGAGAGACAGAGAGAGAGATAGAGAGTGAGAGAGAGAGAGAGAGAGAGAGAGAGAGAGAGAGAGAGAGAGAGAGAGAGAGAGAGAGAGAGAGAGAGAGAGAGAGAGATAGCTCCTCTACGTAGTAAAGGACCATTTCCTCCTCGCTGTCCACCATTTTGAAAGCCCCTAGGGACAGGGCTATCCATTGACATGCCTGTATTAAAGACACTTAAATCATAAAGCACTTAAAACAATGTGATCCAAATTTCTTAAACAGGATATTTTATTTCACCTTTTTCTTCTCTCTTATTAGTGACTGCAGAGGACGTGTGCGACGCTGTATTTCGTGTGGCCCTCCCAGTTACATAAAAAATTACCTAATTGGATTTTTAATTTAAAGTTTATCTTTTTTTATTTAAGAAAAACATTTCCCTGTTGGGGTTTCATTTTATTTATAATCACATTGTGCTAGGGAACATTTATTTTCAGACAAAGGTCATTGGAAGGGTAAGGTTGCCACAGCATGAGAGTATATGAGTCAGCCTTTTAGAGAGAAGAAATTGTAACAGCCTGCTCAGGAAGAAGGCCATAATGTTGGGCACAGGGACAAAATGAAGGTACTGTACAACACAACAGTCCTAATTTAAGTCTACGCAATTCATGAAAAACTGTCTATAGGAAGGAAGTAGGAAGAGCGTACTCTCTACACAACATTTAGTAAGTGTATAAAGAGCAGGGTGGTCTTTGTCCTTTTTTGGCCTACTCCCATAAAAACAAAACATCTGGGTCACTTTCCATGGTCAAAGCATCGCCATAACCTTAGAGCTCCAGAACGCCATAGAAAATGGCAGCTGCAAGGTTTCTACCCCAGGGCAGGGGAGTCCACAGTGGAATAGAGAACAGTGGCTGTGCTTGCCAAGGGCCCAGCTAGCTAACCACTGTCACTCTAACGCAAGGGCCCAGCTAGCTAACCACTGTCGCTCTAACGCAAGGGCCCAGCTAGCTAACCACTGTCACTCTAACACAAAGGCCCATCTAGCTAACCTCTGTCACTCTAACACAAGGGCCCAGCTAGCTAACCACTGTCACTCTAACACAAGGGCCCAGCTAGCTAACCACTGTCACTCTAACACAAGAGCCCAGCTAGCTAACCACTGTCACTCTAACACAAGGGCCCAGCTAGCTAACCACTGTCACTCTAACACAAGGGCCCAGCTAGCTAACCATTGTCACTCTAACACAAGGGCCCATCTAGCTAACCACTGTCACTCTAACACAAGGGCCCAGCTAGCTAACCACTGTCACTCTAACACAAAGGCCCATCTAGCTAACCTCTGTCACTCTAACACAAGGGCCCAGCTAGCTAACCACTGTCACTCTAACACAAGGGCCCAGCTAGCTAACCACTGTCACTCTAACACAAGGGCCCAGCTAGCTAACCACTGTCACTCTAACACAAGGGCCCAGCTAGCTAACCACTGTCACTCTAACACAAGGGCCCAGCTAGCTAACCACTGTCACTCTAACACAAGAGCCCAGCTAGCTAACCACTGTCACTCTAACACAAGGGCCCAGCTAGCTAACCACTGTCACTCTAACGCAAGGGGCTTTCTGACAAGCTGGTTTGTACTTAATGTACCCAGCACTCAGTCCCTTTCAAAGGTATAGACTGGTGGACTGGTGGGCTGGTGGACTGGTGGGCTGGTGGGCTGGTGGACTGGTGGGCTGGTGGGCTGGTGGACTGTTGGGCTGGTGGGCTGGTGGACTGGTGGACTGGTGGACTGGTGGACTGGTGGGGGCAGATCTGAGAAGAGAAATATGTCCTCCTTTCTTTGAGGTAATTACAGATGGACGAAAGTCAATGTTGCCACCGTGAAGGCAACACGCTGCTACATTGCTGGTGGGAAGACATGTCTATCTTACAGCTGGACGACTGAGAGCAGAGCTCTGCACTGAGCCACACTTTACTGCACGTCTGTAACAGCCGATGGTTAAAGTCTTTATTTGCAAAGGCAGAATAGCGTTTAGATATGGGGTATTACAGTGGACGACTGAGATGTTGCAGAGTATGAAATTGAGGGATATATGGTGTGTGTGTGTGTGTGTGTGTGTGTGTGTCTGCGTCTGCGTCTCCTTCTCTCACATCAACATTCCATCCGCATCATCAAGTCAGACTCTCCATTCCCCACGCCAGTCGATTCAACTAAAACTCTCCATCCCCCAGGCAGTCAGTCCAGTCTATCAGGCGTCCAGTAAGCAGCGCTACAGAAACAGATTCAGGCGCCCTTTTGCCCTGTGTTTTCCAGTTGGGAGCCTCGGCCAAAACGGTGGGGCCAAAGAGCGAATGAACGGAGACAGAGAGAGAGAGAGAGAGAGAGAGAGAGGGAGTGGGAGTGAGTGAATGAGCAGCACAGATGCACTAGCCCTCGATGCCCTGTCTGTTAGCTAGCTGGACACTGTGGATGGCTGGACAGCAGATAGGGGTCAGTATGGCTGGGACAGAAAGAAAGAGAGAAAGAGATGTGGAGAGAGAGAGCGAGCGAGAAAGAAATAGAGAGAGAAATAGAGAAAGAGAGAGAGAGACAGAGAGAGAGAGAGAGAGAGACAGAGAGACAGACAGAGAGACAGACAGAGAGACAGGGAGAGAGAGAGAGAGAGAGAGAGAGAGAGAGAGAGAGAGACATGGAGGCAGACTCAGGCTGGGGATGGGTGGGGTCTCTCCATACAATGGACACAGTGTTTTCACAGCCTCTATGTCTCTTCAGTCACGTCTTTCTTCTACAAAATTCAATCTGAAACCCTCATCATATTCCCCTAGTTAAGCGTCTAAAAACACTCACTCCTAAAATGTCATTAAAGCCTGCAAGGCCTTTCACATACTTTAAATTTATCCAAATAAAACCATTATTGCTGAGAACAAGGATAATTGTTCATCCGTCTGCAAATAGTGTCACCACCGACAAAGCTTGACAATAAAAGCGTACAGTGATGGGTGTCATATGGACTACTTCACCCAGCTGAAAGATGAATCCTGCAAACCAAAAATACATTTAGGTGAAAAATAGGAGGGGAGAGACAGAGACAGAGACAGAGACAGAGACAGAGACAGAGACAGAGACAGAGACAGAGAGAGGGACAGAGACAGAGACAGAGACAGAGACAGAGACAGAGACAGACAGACAGACAGACAGACAGACAGACAGACAGACAGACAGACAGACAGACAGACAGACAGACAGACAGACAGACAGACAGACAGACAGACAGAATAGTGTGAGAAGAGAACAAGTGAGAGATTGAGAAAAAACAGCTAAATAAAGAGTAATAGAATGAGCACTATCATTTACTATGCAGTCACTCTGTCCTATTCTCCCTTTCTCTCCACTAACAGCTTTCATTTAATTAGGTGGAACTCAGCCTGGGTATGAGAACTAATTAGCGGCCTGTGATCTTCTGCCTCTCAGGCTGATCTGACTCTCAGTCTTACTGGGAGGCTCCTGCAGCATAACCCCACCGCTGAGAGTTTGCCTCACCATCAAACGATTCTCTAGTGCTATGATTCACACGGTACACAATTAATACTACTGCTATCTGATTCACACAGTACACAATTAATACTACTCCTATCTGATTCACACAGTACACAATTAATACTACTGCTATCTGATTCACACAGTACACAATTAATACTACAGCTATCTGATTCACACAGTACACACTTAATACTACTGCTATCTGATTCACACAGTACACAATTAATACTACTGCTATCTGATTCACACAGTACACAATTAATACTACTGCTATCTGATTCACACAGTACACAATTAATACTACTGCTATCTGATTCACACAGTACACAATTAATACTACTGCTATCTGATTCACACAGTATACAATTAATACTACTGCTATCTGATTCACACAGTACACAATTAATACTACTGCTATCTGATTCACACAGTACACAATTAATACTACTGCTATCTGATTCACACAGTACACAATTAATACTACTGATTCACAGACTAAAGGTGGTGTAAAAATGGGCATGCTGAAGAGAAAGGAGTGAGGGAGGGAGGAAAAAAGGAAGGATGGAAGGGAGCAAGGAAGTAAACAAGGGAAGAAGGAAGGAGAAGAATGGGAGGTGAAGAGTGTCAAAGGGAGGTGTTGAATAATGACGGGGAACACAGACAGAAAAATTAGCACATGGTAAAGGGGACATTTGTCTTTCTCTGCTAAGCTGTTTCCAGACAATTAAGGAAGGATGAAAAAAAGAGAGAGAGAGAGAGAGAGAGAGATCTGTGGGAAGAAAACGAAAGGGAGGCCTGGAGAGTCCTGACCTTTTGCAGATGAGACGCAGCGGGTAATGTTCGCAACATAATTAATTGTTGGTATTAATTAACACACACCACGCACGTCGGCAGAGGTGTTTGAGTGATACTGTGTGTACCGGGGACAGTACAGTCCTACAAATCACCTTTAAATCCTAGCTTTCCTAGTGGAGAAGCGGTCTAAGGCACTGCATCACAGTGCTGAGCCACCACTACAACCTGTTGTTAGATCCCAGTCGGTGTCACAGCTGACTGTGACTGGGAGCCCCATAGGGCGGCGCACAATTGACCCAGCGTTGTCCGAGTTAGGGGAGGATTTGGCCGGGGGGGGGGGGCTTTCCTTGGCTCGTTGCGCTCTAGCGGCTTCTTGTGGTGGGCAAGGAGTCTACAAGCTTCGGTCATCAGTCAAAAGGTGTTTCCTCCGACACATTGGTGCGGCTGGCTTCCGGGTTAAGCGAGCAGTGTGTTGAGAAGCAGCGTGGCTTGGTGGGTCCTGTTGACCTTCGCCTCTCCTGAGCCCGTTAGGTAGTTGAAGCGATCGTAACTACCAACTGGATATCACAAAATTGGGGAGAATAAAAATATCTCCCTAGCTCATACATTGACACTGGATCCCACAAAGCTATTAGCTACTGATTGGATTCCAAGATGGCCACCAGCTGCATGACCCTGATTGGTTATATACACATTTCGTATCCCAATATTAAATCCAAAATGGAAAATAGATTGTGATTTCTGAATATTATAAAATGACAACTGAGGCATTCTGCAACCCTATAATCACTCTATATGAGCTACTTATAGCTCATGTATTTCTCATTTCCATTGTCTGTTAGATCATGTCTTAGGCCTATACATGGAAACAATAGACTAGCTCAAGCAATGCTTCAGTCAGGCCTATATGGCTCGATTTTATTTTTTCTCTTTCAGCACGTTGGCATTACAGTATCTGGTATAATGAGTGTACTGACAGACTACTCCAGACGTGATTCATTGAAGAGAGATTAACTAGCATAATTTCATTCTAGTGACAATCTCACAGCCAATTACCAAATATGGCTGTCTCTACTTCTCAGGCAACTCTCTCTCTCTCTCTCTCTCGTTCTCTACCTAATCAGTAAGCTAGGCAGGTTGGAAACAAGACCCCATAAATTCAGCATTGACCCTCCTCCTCATGCTCCTCCATTCATTTCTCGTCTCACAGCCAAAAGCCCAGCACGCACGCACACATACACACACACACACACACACACACACACACACACACACACACACACACACACACACACACACACACACACACACACTTGACAAGAATCAAGCATGTGTGCACATCTACACACACATCATTAAAATGATGCCATAAGCTAACTAAGCACATCATTAGGATTAGTAGCTAAATAATATCCTACGCCACAGATGGATATATTGATCAGGCCTATACCTGCCACAGATGGATATATTGATTAGGCCTATACCTGCCACAGTGACAGGAAGCAGGGGAGATCGTTCCCAGGCCTGTCCTTAGAGGCTCTGGGTCAAAGTGTGGCCCGATCCATTACTGCAGCCACAGCAGGATGATGGAGACAGCAGAAAACAGTGACTCATATAGTCTGCTGGATGGAATGATGTAGCTAGCCTAGCTACTAAGCTGACTCAAATGGAAACCACAATACAGCCACTAGCTCAACACACTACTCTAGAAACCACAACACAGCCACTACCTCAACACACTACTCTAGAAACCACAACAACTACCTCAACACACTACTCTAGAAACCACAACACAGCCACTACCTGAACACACTACTCTAGAAACCACAAGAACCACCTCAACACACTACTCTAGAAACAACAACACAGCCACTACCTCAACACACTACTCTAGAAACCACAACAACTACCTCAACACATTACTCTAGAAACGACAATATAGCCACTAGCTCAAAACACTACTCTAGAAACCACAACAACTACCTCAACACACTACTCTAGAAACCACAATACAGCCACTACCTCAACACACTACTCTAGAAACCACAACAACTACCTCAACACACTACTCTAGAAACCACAATACAGCCACTACCTCAACACACTACTCTAGAAACCACAACACAACAACTACCTCAACACACTACTCTAGAAACAACAACACAGCCACTACCTCAACACACTACTCTAGAAACCACAACAAATACCTCAACACACCACTCTAGAAACCACAATACAGCCACTACCTCAACACACTACTCTAGATGGTTCTAAACTACCCACTACCTCAAAACACTCATCTAGATGGTTCTATACTACCCACTACCTCAAAACACTACTCTAGATGGTTCTATACTACCCACTACCTCAACACACTACCCTAGATGGTTCTATACTACCCACTACCTCAACACACTACTCTAGATGATTCTAAACTACCCACTACCTCAACACACTACTCTAGATGGTTCTATACTACCCACTACCTCAATACACTACTCTAGATGGTTCTATACTACCCACTACCTCAAAACACTCCTCTAGATGGTTCTATACTACCCACTACCTCAACACACTACTCTAGATGGTTCTATACTACCCACTACCTCAACACACTACTCTAGATGGTTCTATACTACCCACTACCTCAACACACTACCCTAGATGGTTCTATACTACCCACTACCTCAACACACTACTCTAGATGGTTCTATACTACCCACTACCTCAACACACTACTCTAGATGGTTCTATACTACCCACTACCTCAACACACTACTCTAGATGGTTCTATACTACCCACTACCTCAACACACTACTCTAGATGGTTCTATACTACCCACTACCTCAACACACTACCCTAGATGGTTCTATACTACCCACTACCTCAACACACTACTCTAGATGGTTCTATACTACCCACTACCTCAACACACTACTCTAGATGGTTCTATACTACCCACTACCTCAACACACTACTCTAGATGATTCTATACTACCCACTACCTCAACACACTACTCTAGATGGTTCTATACTACCCACTACCTCAACACACTACTATAGAAACCACAACACAGCCACTAGCTCAACACACTACTCTAGAAACCACAACAACTACCTCAACACACTACTCTAGAAACCACAATACAGCCACTACCTCAACACACTACTCTAGAAACCACAACACAACAACTACCTCAACACACTACTCTAGAAACCACAGCAACTACCTCAACACACTACTCTAGAAACCACAACACAGCCACTACCCCAACACACTACTCTAGAAACCACAGTCACTACCTCAACACACTACTCTAGATGGTTCTAAACTACCCACTACCTCAACACACTACTCTATATGGTTCTATACTACCCACTACCTCAACACACTACTCTAGATGGTTCTATACTACCCACTACCTCAACACACTACTCTAGATGGTTCTATACTACCCACTACCTCAAACCACTACTATAGAAACCACAGCCACTACCTAAAAACACTACTCTAGATGGTTCTATACTACCCACTACCTCAACACACTACCCTAGATGGTTCTATACTACCCACTACCTCAACACACTACTCTAGATGGTTCTAAACTACCCACTACCTCAAAACACTCCTCTAGATCGTTCTATTCTACCCACTACCTCAACACACTACTCTAGATGGTTCTATACTACCCACTACCTCAACACACTACTATAGAAACCACAGCCACTACCTCAAAACACTACTCTAGATGGTTCTATACTACCCACTACCTCAACACACTACCCTAGATGGTTCTATACTACCCACTACCTCAACACACTACTATAGAAACCACAGCCACTACCTCAACACACTACTCCAGATGGTTCTATACTACCCACTACCTCAACACACTACTCTAGATGGTTCTATACTACCCACTACCTCAACACACTACTCTAGATGGTTCTATACTACCCACTACCTCAACACACTACTCTAGATGGTTCTAAACTACCCACTACCTCAACACACTACTCTATATGGTTCTATACTACCCACTACCTCAACACACTACTCTAGATGGTTCTATACTACCCACTACCTCAACACACTACTCTAGATGGTTCTATACTACCCACTACCTCAACACACTACTATAGAAACCACAGCCACTACCTCAACACACTACTCCAGATGGTTCTATACTACCCACTACCTCAACACACTACCCTAGATGGTTCTATACTACCCACTACCTCAACACACTACTCTAGATGGTTCTAAACTACCCACTACCTCAACACACTACTCTAGATGGTTCTATACTACCCACTACCTCAACACACTACTCTAGATGGTTCTATACTACCCACTACCTCAACACACTACCCTAGATGGTTCTATACTACCCACTACCTCAACACACTACTCTAGATGGTTCTAAACTACCCACTACCTCAAAACACTCCTCTAGATGGTTCTATACTACCCACTACCTCAACACACTACTCTAGATGGTTCTATACTACCCACTACCTCAACACACTACTATAGAAACCACAGCCACTACCTCAAAACACTACTCTGGATGGTTCTATACTACCCACTACCTCAACACACTACCCTAGATGGTTCTATACTACCCACAACCTCAACACACTACTATAGAAACCACAGCCACTACCTCAACACACAACTCCAGATGGTTCTATACTACCCACTACCTCAACACACTACTCTAGATGGTTCTATACTACCCACTACCTCAACACACTACTCTAGATGGTTCTATACTACCCACTACCTCAACACACTACTCTAGATGGTTCTATACTACCCACTACCTCAACACACTACTCTAGATGGTTCTATACTACCCACTACCTCAACACACTACTCTAGATGGTTCTATACTACCCACTACCTCAACACACTACTCTAGATGGTTCTATACTACCCACTACCTCAACACACTACTCTAGATGGTTCTATACTATCCACTACCTCAACACACTACTCTAGATGGTTCTATACTATCCACTACCTCAACGCACTACTCTAGATGGTTCTATACTACCCACTACCTCAACACACTACTCTAGATGGTTCTATACTACCCACTACCTCAACACACTACTCTAGATGGTTCTATACTATCCACTACCTCAACACACTACTCTAGATGGTTCTATACTATCCACTCTAGAATGAATATGAAGTAAATGAATGAAGCTTAATGTTCCTGCAACACATCTACTCTAAACGTACACAGCATGTCTCAACAAACTACGCAGAATGACACTAGGCCAGTACCATAGCATGGGCTATTTTAAAGTGATGATTGAACTCAACATTATCATATTGCTTTTATATTTTGTTTACAATTGATCACATTCTCCTTGTTGTGACATACAAAATACTTTTAAAAAAAATAATTTAAAAAGCTAACCTAGAGATGAAGTGTTCTGGTATGGCGTAGATGCTACCCTGGTGGGAACTGATAAAACAAAGCTCGTTTATTTTTCATCCAAACACACAGCTCTGCCTTCACAGTCCACAGCAATCCTACATTTACCAGTGCATGCAGTGTTTTATCATGACACAATGCCAGGCATACACAGAAATAAACAAGACAGGCACAGTAGCATTGCAAATACATTTAAATACATCTCAATGGGAAATGGGAGACGGCGGGTGTGCAGAAAAATGGTAGGGCTTGAGCATTTACTGTGAGTCGTGAAATTGTGTTTTTTGTGGTTGTTGTTGTTGTTTGTTAATTCGCTAAATTCTTTTCCTCCAGTCTTTTAGAAGGAAGTCTCATTGCCCATTTCAACTGTCGTTCTTTATCACACACTCCCAGGACCGCCAACACAATGGCCTATTTTACACCATCAAATGCTTATTTGTCAAAATATAATTTCAATGAAATCCCCCGTCCCCCCTCCCCCAAACCTGCCTCAGTCTTTCGCTCTGCCTCTCTTTTAACCAACTGGAATAAAATAAAATAAAACATCTACATCGCTGTGCTTGTACAGACAGAGAGAAGAATCTCATTATTTTGCATCACGCAGAAACCAGTTGATTATGAGGATTCAAAAAGATGTCAAATGCACATTTCCTCGGGACTCTCACAGATGTACTTCCATTCCCAGAAGAGTTCAAATGTGATGGCTACAAACACTGGTTCATTTCAACCACGTTGTACTACCCATAGAGGGTTACAAAACACTGGCATTACTAAGTAATGGCATACTGCTTGGCAAAGGCACCCCTAAAGATAGCCTCGGAATTGCATCAGAATTCCATTCTTGTGTTCTGCTTGCTATGCAAATATGTGTGAGTGGCCTACATATTGCAAGTCACATTGCATTTACAGTACAACGGACACACACTGTATTGTACCAAACGCTATTGATATCTTCTGGTAACAGGCAACAAGAGACCTGCTCCTTCAGGACCAGTTCTGTGTCAGTAACTACTACACAAAGCAATACAAACTAGCCAAGTAGCATGTAGCACCTAGAGCAGCTAGTTCCTACAGGAGGTCAGTCAAGTCGCTCAATGAGTCACAATGAAAAACCACTTTGCCACAAGGGTGCTGAGGAGTAAATATATTTGTATTATGTATTATTAATGCTCAATCTAATTGGGTGGGCCTGGCAAGGGCCTGGCTCGGGTATGTTTGTGTCCACCCAGGCCTACGCCCCTGGCTATCTGTAGCCTATCTAGCACTGTGCATCATGGCTTAATGCAGGGCCAGCCATGAGGTAGTGAGGTTTAATTAAGTTGATCCCTAAGGAGGGGATAGAAAGACAGACCGCCGACACACTAACACCACGAGGCCTTTACTGCCCCACTCTGCACCCAAATAGAGCTTAAAGCTCAAATAGAACTGAAACCAAATTATTCAGGTTCATTTTTTCGGGGAGTCATTAAGTCAGACTGCGCGGGCGGCTATTGCTCTCAACTACAACCTCGTCAAAATATGCCTGAACATCGAACATCTTGACTTGGCGTTCGGAAATCTCTCCGTTTTCGGCAGCTTCTGCAAAAGTACAAAATTAAACTTTTCTTTTGTGCACGAATGTATAGTTAAAGCAGTAAGATTAAGAGACAAAATATTCAGACTCCTTGACTTTTTCCACATAACGTTACGTTACAGCCTAAAAGTATTACATTGTTTTTTCATCTAACAACATAACTCATTTTTGCTAAAAAACTGAAATATCACATTTACATAAGTATTCAGACCCTTTACTCAGTGCTTTGTTGAAGCACCTTTGGCAAGCAGTTACAGCCTCGAATCTTCTTGGGTGTGATGGTACAAGCTTGGCACGCCTGTATTCGGGAAGAGTCTCCCATTCTTCTCTGCAGATCTTCTCAAGCTCTGTCAAGGTTGGATGGAGAGCATTGATGCACAGCTATTTTCAGGTCTCTCCAGAGATGTTTGATGAAGTTCAAGTCCGGGCTCCTGGGACATTCAGTGACTTGTCCCGAAGCCACTCCTGCTCTGGCTGTGTGTTTAGGGTCATCATCCTGTTGGAAGGTGAACCTTCACCCCAGTCTGAGGTCCTGAGCGCTCTGAAGCAGATTTTCATCAAGGATCTCTCTGTACTTTGCTCCGTTCATCTTTTCCTCCATCCAGACTAGTCTCCCAGTCCCTGATGCTGAAAAACATCCCCACAGCATGATGCTGCCACCATGATGCTTCACTATAGGGATGCTGCCAGGATTCTTCCAGATGTGATGCTTAGCATTCAGGCCAAAGAGTTCAATCTTGGTGTCATAAGAGCAGAGCATCTTGTTTCTCATGGTCTAGCGGGGTGTCACGTGCCTTTTACTGAGGAGTGGCTTCCGTCTGGCCACTCTACCATAAAGGCCGGATTGTTGGAGTTCTTCAGATATGGTTGTCCTTCTGGAAGGTTCTCCCATCTCCACAGAGGAACGGGCAGCCAGCACTAGGACGAGTCTTGGTGTGTCCAAACTTCTTCCATTTAAGAATGATGAACGCCACTGTGTTCTTGGAGACCTTCAATGCTGCAGAAATGTTTTGCTACCTTTACCTAGATCTGTACCTCGACACAATCCTGTCTCTGAGCTCTACGGACAATTCCTTCGAACTCATGACCTTGTTTTGCTATGACATGCACTGTCAACTGTGGGACCTTTTATATAGACAGGTGTATGTCTTTCCAAATCACGTCCAATCAATTGAATTTACCACAGGTGGACTTCAATCAAGTTGTATAGGATGCACCTGAACTCAATTTCTAGTATCATAGCAAAGGTATTTCAGTTTAGTAAATTTGTAAAAATGTATAAAAACCTGTTTTCGCTTTGTCATTATGGGGTAATAGATTTTAGAATGAGGCTGTAACGTAACAAAATGTGGAAAAAAGTAAAGGGGACTGAATTATTTTCTGAAGGCGAAGGTATGTCTGGTATTGTTGAGAGAGTTCAGAAAGATGCAAAAGATGATTATTTCAAGCAATTTGAGGCCAGATCGGCGAAAAATCCTTGTGTTCCAAGAACAGTGATTACCTTACCATCGACCAAGACAATGGGTAAAAACAGTGAGTACTGTACCATTGATAAACCCTACAATTTACCATGACAACCTAATAGCCTCACCTAACACATAAAAGCATAATGAACTTCAGCCTTCGCTTTCATTCAAGCGGTAACAATAACTTTGTTTCATGTCTGTAGCCATGAAATGCTTTGAAAGGCTGGTCATGGCTCACATCAACACCGTTATCCCAGAAACCCTAGACCCTCTCCAATTTGCATACCGCACCAACAGATCAAAGGATGATGCAATCTCTACTGCACTCCACACTACCCTTTCCCACCTGGACAAAAGTTACACCTATGTGAGAATGCTATTCATTGACTACAGCTCAGCATTCAACCCCATAGTGCCGTCAAAGCTCATAACTAAGCCAAGGAAACTGGGACTGAACACATCTCTCTGCAACTGGATCCCGGACTTCCTTACGGGCCGCCCCCGGGTGGTAAGGGTAGGTAACAACACATCAGCCACGCTGACCCACAACACGGGGGCCCTTCAGGAATGCGTGGTCAATCCCCTCCTGAACTCTCTGTTCACTCATGACTGCATGCCATGGCATCTGTTGTATTCAGCATTTCACTGTAAGGTCTACTACACCTGTTGTATTCAGCATTTCACTGTAAGGTCTACTACACCTGTTGTATTCAGCATTTCACTGTAAGGTCTACTACACCTGTTGTATTCAGCATTTCACTGTAAGGTCTACTACACCTGTTGTATTCAGCATTTCACTGTAAGGTCTACTACACCTGTTGTATTCAGCATTTCACTGTAAGGTCTACTACACCTGTTGTATTCAGCATTTCACTGTAAGGTCTACTACACCTGTTGTATTCAGCATTTCACCGTGAGGTCGACTACACCTGTTGTATTCAGCATTTCACTGTAAGGTCTACTACACCTGGTGTATTCAGCATTTCACTGTGAGGTCGACTACACCTGTTGTATTCAGCATTTCACTGTAAGGTCTACTACACCTGGTGTATTCAGCATTTCACTGTGAGGTCTACTACACCTGTTGTATTCAGCATTTCACTGTAAGTTCTACTACACCTGTTGTATTCAGCATTTCACTGTAAGGTCTACTACACCTGTTGTATTCAGCATTTCACTGTAAGGTCTACTACACCTGTTGTATTCAGCATTTCACCGTGAGGTCGACAACACCTGTTGTATTCAGCATTTCACTGTGAGGTCTACTACCCCTGTTGTATTCAGCATTTCATTGTAAGGTCTACTACACCTGTTGTATTCAGCATTTCACTGTGAGATCGACTACACCTGTTGTATTCAGCATTTCACTGTAAGGTCTACTACACCTGGTGTATTCAGCATTTCACTGTGAGGTCTACTACACCTGTTGTATTCAGCATTTCACTGTAATTTCTACTACACCTGTTGTATTCAGCATTTCACTGTAAGGTCTACTACACCTGTTGTATTCAGCATTTCACTGTAAGGTCTACTACACCTGTTGTATTCAGCATTTCACTGTAAGGTCTACTACACCTGTTGTATTCAGCATTTCACTGTAAGGTCTACTACACCTGGTGTATTCAGCATTTCACTGTGAGGTCTACTACACCTGTTGTATTCAGCATTTCACTGTAAGTTCTACTACACCTGTTGTATTCAGCATTTCACTGTAAGGTCTACTACACCTGTTGTATTCAGCATTTCACTGTAAGGTCTACTACACCTGTTGTATTCAGCATTTCACTGTAAGGTCTACTACACCTGTTGTATTCAGCATTTCACCGTGAGGTCGACAACACCTGTTGTATTCAGCATTTCACTGTAAGGTCTACTACACCTGGTGTATTCAGCATTTCACTGTGAGGTCTACTACACCTGTTGTATTCAGCATTTCACTGTAAGGTCTACTACACCTGTTGTATTCAGCATTTCACTGTGAGGTCGACTACACCTGTTGTATTCAGCATTTCACTGTGAGGTCGACTACACCTGTTGTATTCAGCATTTCACTGTGAGGTCGACTACACCTGGTGTATTTGGCGCATGTGACAAATAATGTTTGATTTGATTTGCTTCAACTTTCTGTTCTGAGGCCACATTTCCTCTGAAGCACCAGAAAGCGAACGCGTTGATACCAACATAGCTTTGTCCGGCATG
>NC_048585.1:56420919-56425919 GCF_013265735.2 Oncorhynchus mykiss | reverse complement strand
GGGATATGAGGAGGTGGAGGAGGGATAAGAGGAGGTGGAGGAGGGATAAAAGGAGGTGGAGGAGGGATAAGAAGAGGTGGAGGAGGGATATGAGGAGGTGGAGTAGGGATAAGAGGAGGTGGAGCGATAAGATAAGGTGGAGGAGGGATATGAGGAGTTGGAGGAGGGATATGTGGAGGTGGAGGAGGGATAAGAGGAGGTGGAGCGATAAGATAAGGTGGAGGAGGGATATGAGGAGGTGGAGGAGGGATAAGACGAGGTGGAGGAGGGATAAGAGGAGGTGGAGGAGGGATAAAAGGAGGTGGAGGATGGATAAGAGGAGGTGGAGGAGGGATATGAGGAGGTGGAGGAGGGATAAGAGGAGGTGGAGCGATAAGATAAGGTGGAGGAGGGATATGAGGAGTTGGAGGAGGGATATGTGGAGGTGGAGGAGGGATAAGACGAGGTGGAGGAGGGATAAGAGGAGGTCGAGGAGGGATATGAGGAGGTGGAGGAGGGATATGAGGAGGTGGAGGAGGGATAAAAGGAGGTGGAGGAGGGATATGAGGAGGTGGAGGAGGGATAAGAGGAGTTGTAGGTGGAGGGATAAGAGCAGGTGGAGGGATAAGATCAGGTGGAGGAGGGATATGAGGAGGTGGAGGAGGGATAAGAGGAGGTGGAGGAGGAGGGGTCAGAGGAGGTGGAGAAGGGATATGAGGAGGTGGAGGAGGAGGGATAAGAGGAGGTGGGGGAGGGATAAGAGGAGGTGGAGGAGGGATATGAGGAGGTGGAGGAGGGATATGAGGAGGTGGAGGAGGAGGGATAAGAGGAGGTGGGGGAGGGATAAGAGGAGGTGGAGGAGGGATATGAGGAGGTGGAGGAGGGATAAGAGGAGGTGGAGGAGGAGGGGTCAGAGGAGGTGGAGGAGGGATATGAGGAGGTGGAGGAGGGATATGAGGAGGTGGAGGAGGGATAAGAGGAGGTGGAGGAGGGATATGAGGAGGTGGAGGAGGGATAAGAGGAGGTGGAGCGATAAGATAAGGTGGAGGAGGGATATGAGGAGGTGGAGGAGGGATAAGACGAGGTGGAGGAGGGATAAGAGGAGGTGGAGGAGGGATAAAAGGAGGTGGAGGAGGGATAAGAGGAGGTGGAGGAGGGATAAGAGGAGGTGTAGGTGGAGGGATAAGAGCAGGTGGAGGGATAAGATCAGGTGGAGGAGGGATATGAGGAGGTGGAGGAGGGATAAGATGAGGTGGAGGAGGGATATGAGGAGGTGGAGGAGGGATAAGAGGAGGTGGAGGAGGGATATGAGGAGGTGGAGGAGGGATATGAGGAGGTGGAGGAGGGATAATAGGATGTGGGGGAGGGATAAGAGGAGGTGGAGCGATAAGATAAGGTGGAGGAGGGATATGAGGAGGTGGAGGAGGGATAAGACGAGGTGGAGGAGGGATAAGAGGAGGTGGAGTGATAAGATAAGGTGGAGGAGGGATATGAGGAGGTGGAGGAGGGATAAGACGAGGTGGAGGAGGGATAAGAGGAGGTGGAGGAGGGATAAAGGGAGGTGGAGGAGGATTATGAGGAGGTGGAGGAGGGATAAGAGGAGGTGTAGGTGGAGGGATAAGAGCAGGTTGAGGGATAAGATCAGGTGGAGGAGGGATATGAGGAGGTGGAGGAGGGATAAGATGAGGTGGAGGAGGGATATGAGGAGGTGGAGGAGGGATAAGAGGAGGTGGAGGAGGGATATGAGGAGGTGGAGGAGGGATATGAGGAGGTGGAGGAGGGATAATAGGATGTGGGGGAGGGATAAGAGGAGGTGGAGCGATAAGATAAGGTGGAGGAGGGATATGAGGAGGTGGAGGAGGGATAAGACGAGGTGGAGGAGGGATAAGAGGAGGTGGAGTGATAAGATAAGGTGGAGGAGGGATATGAGGAGGTGGAGGAGGGATAAGACGAGGTGGAGGAGGGATAAGAGGAGGTGGAGGAGGGATAAAAGGAGGTGGAGGAGGATTATGAGGAGGTGGAGGAGGGATAAGAGGAGGTGTAGGTGGAGGGATAAGAGCAGGTTGAGGGATAAGATCAGGTGGAGGAGGGATATGAGGAGGTGGAGGAGGGATAAGAGGAGGTGGAGGAGGGATATGAGGAGGTGGAGGAGGGATAAGAGGAGGTGGAGGAGGGATATGAGGAGGTGGAGGAGGGATATGAGGAGGTGGAGGAGGGATAATAGGATGTGGGGGAGGGATAAGAGGAGGTGGAGGAGGGATATGAGGTGGAGGAGGGATATGAGGAGGTGGTGGAGGGATTGAGGAGGTAGAGGAGGATGGATAAGAGGAGGTGGAGGAGGGATAAGAGGAGGTGGAGGAGGGATATGAGGAGGTGGAGGAGGGATATGAGGATGTGGAGGAGGGATAAGAGGAGGTGGAGGAGGGATAAGAGGAGGTGTAGGTGGAGGGATAAGAGCAGGTGGAGGGATAAGATCAGGTGGAGGAGGGATATGAGGAGGTGGAGGAGGGATAAGATGAGGTGGAGGAGGGATATGAGGAGGTGGAGGAGGGATAAGAGGAGGTGGAGGAGGGATATGAGGAGGTGGAGGAGGGATATGAGGAGGTGGAGGAGGGATAATAGGATGTGGGGGAGGGATAAGAGGAGGTGGAGCGATAAGATAAGGTGGAGGAGGGATATGAGGAGGTGGAGGAGGGATAAGACGAGGTGGAGGAGGGATAAGAGGAGGTGGAGTGATAAGATAAGGTGGAGGAGGGATATGAGGAGGTGGAGGAGGGATAAGACGAGGTGGAGGAGGGATAAGAGGAGGTGGAGGAGGGATAAAGGGAGGTGGAGGAGGATTATGAGGAGGTGGAGGAGGGATAAGAGGAGGTGTAGGTGGAGGGATAAGAGCAGGTTGAGGGATAAGATCAGGTGGAGGAGGGATATGAGGAGGTGGAGGAGGGATAAGATGAGGTGGAGGAGGGATATGAGGAGGTGGAGGAGGGATAAGAGGAGGTGGAGGAGGGATATGAGGAGGTGGAGGAGGGATATGAGGAGGTGGAGGAGGGATAATAGGATGTGGGGGAGGGATAAGAGGAGGTGGAGCGATAAGATAAGGTGGAGGAGGGATATGAGGAGGTGGAGGAGGGATAAGACGAGGTGGAGGAGGGATAAGAGGAGGTGGAGTGATAAGATAAGGTGGAGGAGGGATATGAGGAGGTGGAGGAGGGATAAGACGAGGTGGAGGAGGGATAAGAGGAGGTGGAGGAGGGATAAAAGGAGGTGGAGGAGGATTATGAGGAGGTGGAGGAGGGATAAGAGGAGGTGTAGGTGGAGGGATAAGAGCAGGTTGAGGGATAAGATCAGGTGGAGGAGGGATATGAGGAGGTGGAGGAGGGATAAGATGAGGTGGAGGAGGGATATGAGGAGGTGGAGGAGGGATAAGAGGAGGTGGAGGAGGGATATGAGGAGGTGGAGGAGGGATATGAGGAGGTGGAGGAGGGATAATAGGATGTGGGGGAGGGATAAGAGGAGGTGGAGGAGGGATATGAGGTGGAGGAGGGATATGAGGAGGTGGTGGAGGGATTGAGGAGGTAGAGGAGGATGGATAAGAGGAGGTGGAGGAGGGATAAGAGGAGGTGGAGGAGGGATATGAGGAGGTGGAGGAGGGATATGAGGATGTGGAGGAGGGATAAGAGGAGGTTGAGGAGGGATAAGATCAGGTGGAGGGATATGAGGAGGTGGAGGAGGGTGATGAGGAGGTGGAGGAGGGTAATGAGGAGGTGGAGAAGCGATAAGAGGAGGTGGAGGAGGGAAAAGAGGAGGTGGTGGAGGGATATGAGGAGGTGGAGGAGGGATAAGAAGAGGTGGAGGAGGGATAAGAGGAGGTGGAGGAGGGATATGAGGAGGTGGAGGAAGGATAAGAGGAGGTGGAGCGATAAGATAAGGTGGAGGAGGGATATGAGGAGGTGGAGGAGGGATATGAGGAGGTGGAGGAGGGATTGAGGAGGTAGAGGAGGGATAAGATCAGGTGGAGGGATAAGATCAGGTGGAGGGATAAGAGGATGTGGAGGAGGGATAAGAGGAGGTGGAGGAGGGTGATGAGGAGGTGGAGGAGGGATATGAGGAGGTGGAAGAGGGATGAGAAGAGTTGGAGGAGGGATAAGAGGAGGTGGAGGAGGAGGGGTCAGAGGAGGTGGAGAAGGGATATGAGGAGGTGGAGGAGAAGGGATAAGAGGAGGTGGAGGAGGAGGGGTCAGAGGAGGTGGAGGAGGAGGGATAAGAGGAGGTGGAGGAGGGATATGAGGAGGTGGAGAAGGGATATGAAGAGGTGGAGGAGGGATAATAGGACACACTTGTACCTTAACCTACGGTAGGCATCATACGACACGGAGGTAATACTATGTTCAGTCCTCTAGGTTAAGAACTGGTGATACGAACACACACACACACACACACACAACCTCACACATACCACCATACAAACACAACACCATGTTGACTCATCCCTTAATCCACATCCTGAGTGACTCCATGGTTTTTCTGTTGCTTTCATGTTCATATTCCAACAGCAACGGCAAAGCAAAGAGCACAATTTCTCTAGAATACAACTCTCCACAAGTTGCTAATTTTCCCAATTGCTCAGTGCAAGGTCATATGTAAATGTGTTCCCTCTCAGCTGCAGAGGCATTCATAGTCAGCCATGTCAACATAATAAATATTGGTAAAAGGCAGATGATGAGTGCAGAGCGTCAGGCACTTCCCCGAGCTGACGAGGTAAAAATCTGTCGTTCTGCCCCTGAGCAAGGCAAGTTAACCCACTGTTCCCTGGGCGCCGAAGACGTGGATGTCGATTAAGGCAGCCCCCTGCACCTCTCTGATTCAGAGGGGTTGGGTTAAATGGGGAAGACACATTTCAGTTGAAGGCATTCAGTTATACAACAGACTAGGTATCCCCATTTCCTGTTCCCTTTTCCCTTTCCTGGGCCTGAGCCAATGGCGTACCAGGAAACTCAGCAGCACAAAGGCATGGTCTATTC
>NC_048585.1:56410919-56415919 GCF_013265735.2 Oncorhynchus mykiss | reverse complement strand
AGGAGAGAGGAAAGAGAGGATGAGAGAGAAAAGGGGAGAGGAGTAGAGGAGGAGTGTCTGCTAAATGTAACATGTAAACATGTAACATGTAAATGTACTGACAGGAAGCCATTACCTGCTGTGCCCTTCAACAGTAGCAAACATTTGCTGCACTTTAAGTCTGAACTGGAGGGAGGTGAGGCTTGTCTTGCTAGCTTTAGCATAGCGGGAAGGACATGTTCCTATCCCTGGCCTTTCTTTCTGAATAGCACTCACCTAGCATTCATTAATATTAGAGAAAGGGAAAAAGATTCCACGGTGCATTAGCAAAGAGATTTATTGACGGCTTTGCGCCTCGGATGTGGCAGGTGCTCTCAGCTACTTATGAAAAGCCAGACCCCACTGCCGTACGCCTCGACAGATCAGCTGGGGGAAACTCAACGTTCTGTCAAGGTTATTCAATCATTGCGTGAACGTTCTGGGGATCTTCTCCTGTCTTACCGGCGTAGCAGTGAGCTGTCTCCTCGGAAACTCTGACAGCTCGCGGCTAGCGCAGGATGATAGAAGAAGTCATCTCATGTCCACGTTTAACAAACTGGAGACGGATGAAAATCACAGTCTTTTAATGGATTCAGCATAATCAGTCAGTTAGCCTAAAAACATGTTCATCGTCCAATTGTTTAAGTAAATGACGCCCACGTCTATCTGGCTACATTTCGAACATGTTTATATTTATCTATTCTGTCAATATTCAACTTAATTGGTAATACATACAAGTCACGAGGAAACGTAGAAATAGAAAAACATGGCTGCCGTGATAAGCTGTGGCTCCTTCTGCCTCGGCTCCCTCTCCCCCATGCTGCCAGTGAAGCTCCGGCCCAGCTGAGGTTAATTGAAAGAGATGGCGTCATAAACATGCCACGTCATTCCCCTCCGATCCCGATGTATAATAGACAGAACACGTATAAATGCCTGTCGTTCCCCCGGGCCTAATGGGCGTAGAACACACGCCTACCGAACCCTCTGTTCATCAGTCATTCAGAAACCGCAGTCATCTTCCTTCTAACCAAGACACTAGAAGAGGCTGTGCACAATGCTTTTCTGATGAATTATTCGATTTTTATGGGCTACAAGTAAGGAACAAGTATGTTTGTTCAAATGATAATGCATACACATTATCTACGGGGGTGTACTGTTTATGTTCTATAGCTCTTGCTTACATATAGGCTCTTGCTTAAGTCTAGGAGCACTGAGAATCCCAGTGCTCGGCCAACTCCCTATCCAGCCACTTCACAACCTCTCACCCCAGCTCATACGTTCTCCCAAGGCTCCAGGCACAGCCTTTCTTCTTCTTGCATTCTCCAACGGAAATTGATCTACGGAACGGCAGATCGGCTCTCAATCGCTGCTCAATGCACTTTAATTGTATTAGAGCCTAAGTACGAGATTAGCGCTTAAATCTGTCCCGGAGAATAGTGATCTGAACACTGCCATAGCGTATTAAATTGATGTGGATCCTAACACAGGGCTGAGAGGAAAAGCCAGCTCTGGTAATACAAAATAATGACAGTCGGCTTCCTTTCTCTGGGTTGGGGACTCTCGTAACAGTTTTGGGGGAGAGAGAAGAAATCATTGATGTGTTTAAACTATTTATTCCTTCCTCTATGTGGAAATTGAGGATATTGAGGCTGTGGTTCCTAGCGACATGATTTTTTGTTCCTTCCCCTGGCTTATAGTGAGGCGGCAAGAGTTCTCAGATGTGGTTGTCTACTGTGAAGCTTGTAAAACACTTTGAAAAAAGGGAAGGATATAACAACAACAACAACAACAACAACAACAACAACAACAACAAAATCACACTTTTTTTTCTCAGTTTGGGATGAATTTGAGTCACAAATTAGGACATTCTGAGCTGGTATTTGTCCTACATCCATGAGTCTAAAATAATCTCAAGATAATTTATTTTTTATTTTTTTTAAAAAGAGGCCACAAATGATCCAAACAGTCAGAGAAACTCTTCCAACAAAATCCACGCTACAGTTCACATAAGCACATAGTATGCATCGATCGGAATTGATATAAAAATGGGTTTCTCCTATCACAGCAATGGTAGAAATGCTGAACGGCTGAATGTTTTCTAAAGGTTCGTGGCTTATTAGATCATTGTTATTTGGTATCAGTCTGAAAAAAAGGAGAAATCACAGATCAGATGCTTCAATAAAGGACGTGTCAGAGGGTCAAGAGAAATCTGACAACACCCGTTACACAAAGGTCAATATTAGTTGAGTCAGAGGTGGAAAGGTTTGTTTTAATCTGCTCCATTCCAAATGCCATCAGCCTAAACCCCTTGACAAGTGAGCAGATGGATATACACTCGGAGATTGTTTATCTGGTGTTGGTAGGACAGAGCAGGGCTGAGCCTTTTCAACCCGACGACGTCTTTAGGGGAATCTATTTGTGGCGGTGTGATGTGCCCTTGCATTCCTTGTCCAGAGGAATATATCAGTGTGAGATATAGGAGAGCAAATGCACTGAAATTACTTTCATCTGTAAACTGTTTCCTTCTGCGAGTCTCCGGGTGAAATTGGATTTCCCCCCCCCCCTCTTTTATTTATTCTTTACACTTTCCTGATCTTTCTCTCTCTCTCTCTCCCTCTGTTCTTCTTCTTCACCTCTACATAATGGCGTTTGGATGATACAAAGAAAAAACACATGACTGGCTGAGATCGTGAATGTAGATGGATAGCGTTTTTATCGATTTCCATTGGTTGAGGAGTTCATTGTGACAAGTCTACATTCACCAGGTCAGGTCATTGATTGGTCCGGGCGGAGAAGGGCCCGAGAAGAGGCCATTCTGACACTGGCAATTAATACATGAAATGTAGCTAACACCTTCAAGACGCTAGCAAGTGTGCGGTTGAGTGTACGCTGTAACAAGCATGTCTGAATCATATTAGTAAACTCTACTCTATAATTTTTACTGTATAATTTGATAGAGTTTTTTTAGACAGTACTCCAGTGGAGGCTGGTGAGGGGAGGACGGCTCATAATAATTGCCGGAATGGAGTACATGGAACGGCATCAAACGTGTTTTTACTCTGGTTTTCATGTGTTTGATGCCGTTCCATCAACTCCAATAAACCATTTACACAATAGCCTTATTTTACATAATAACATTATTTCAGTCATTATTATGAGTCGTCCTCCCCTCAGCAGCCTCCTCTGCAATACAGAAAAATCCATATACAAAGTCAAAACAACTTACCATTCCACAAACATACTGTAGCTCCACTAAACGTGGCTGGGACTTAATGCCCGACCTTCAGAGTAAGGCAAAGAGAGTAATAAAAGACAAAAACACCAACTCATGTACTACGTACATGCATTTCAAGAAACGTTAATGACATCACACTTGCTCAGATCCACTTGCTCCCACCGTGTTCATACCCATCCTGTCTCTCACAAGTAGATCCCTTCCAATGTCCAGTTCTTGAAATAATTTATGCCGTATTGCTTTAATATTGCACCACATTTTTTTTCTATATTTAAATAATAATGTGTTTGATTCATCCACTGTCTTAACGGTGGAGGATCATTTGATTTTGAGTTTTTGAGAAAAACATTTTTTGTTGTTGTAAATGATTGATGAGAAAACAGTGGTCCAGCTCATCGGGTTTCTCACCACGCCCTCATCTTGAAATATGCAGATAGACGGATTAAATTGGGAATATTCTATCTTGTAGAATAAATTGTATACTGGATTATTAAGCGTAAATTTTTGTTAACTGAGATTTTGTTAATTGTAATTCCAACACTCCCTCCATCTGACAATATTAGCTATGTTTTAGGTCTTGGTTCCAATAGTTTATATGTATATTTCTTAAGAGATTGTCAGTTAGATAGGCTTTCCGCAAGGTTTTGTATATCTTACCCATCATATGAGAATCCTTTTCTGACTCAAATAGGATTCCCTCAACATTGATCTGTTGTCCAAGATCAGTTCTCTGTCATATAAAACGTTTAAGTTGCATGTATTTGAAAATGTCTACATTGGTCAGTCCAAAATGGCTTTTTAAATCTGTCATGGAAATAATTGTATTTCATATTACCTAGTCAATTATGGCTCTATGCCTTTAGTTTTCCATGTGAGACAAATTATCATTTATAATTGTAACCTCTGTAGCTAGCCTGTAATGCAGACCAAATACATTGAATGTAGGCACAAGCAATAACTGCCAAGAGGTTGCATTGGTTTAACTGCCATAGATATGCCAACAATTCTCCTCCAATCTGATCCCGTTCTGATGTTCTATCCGTTCTATCGTTCTCCTGTACTTAAGGGACGAGGCTGAGAACACTCCGAGGTAGGTGAGACAGATGACTGTTGAACTCCCGCATGGATTGAATCATTACAGCCTCCTTCCTCCCTGCTGGATTTGTGTTAGGATCAGCAATATTTCACACTGACAGAAGGACCCAACAGCAGGCGTCCACACACAAGCCCGACTTCCACGTTTTATTTATTTATTTCTGTTTTCCTTCCATTCTCGTTGCATTCTGGGGTTGACAGATAGTTTGAATTCAAAGCAACTCATGTTTTACCACCAAAATAAAAGGAAATCAGAAAATATATTAAACGTGAGATGATCTGATCGTATGACTAGAAATCTCCACAGCTGAACTCTGGATAAAAAATAATACATAATTGATTTATTTATGTACAATATTAATCTGCATGCTAGCTGAAGGCGAGAGTCGTTTCTGCTCTGCCGGTGGTAATGGGGCCTTGCATCAGTAAGAGTCTCTGCTAGACGGAAATGTTTAAAATGCCCTGCGAGTCCCTTTACCTCTCTCTATCTCTCTCTCTCTCTCTCTCTCTCTCTCTCTCTCTCTCTCTCTCCCTACCTCCATCTCTCTCTCTCTCTCTCTCTCTCTCTCTCTAGCTCGATCTCTCTCCCTGCCTCTTACTGACATATGCAGTAGACACAACATTAGAACTCAGGTTCAGTTGATTGACTCCA
>NC_048585.1:56370919-56405919 GCF_013265735.2 Oncorhynchus mykiss | reverse complement strand
TGCCTCTCTTTTCTGACGGCTGTCTCTGGCCAAGCGTGCACAGCGCACATTGGGTTCAGGGAACAAAACGGACACCATTAACAGGGGAGTGCACAAACACACACACACACATACACACACACACATATATCCCCGGCTGATTCCAAAGCTGTCAATCACACAGGTCAGGGGAATACGTGTCTGTAACACAGTGGAAATAATAGTTATCCTCCCCCTTCTCTATTCCTTCCTCCCATCTTCCTCTGCCTCTCTCTACAGCCTCCTTTCTTCTCTAGCTACTCATCCATCTCTCTGAGCCTCCTATTATGCCGTCTTCGGTGAAACCGATGAGCTCTCTCTGTACTATATCACGTGGACAACAGCACACAGCCGGCCGTTGTTTTGTACTTGTTTTGATGAAACATTTTGGCTTTATTTTATGCTTCAAATTAAAAATGAAGGAACTAAATAAAGGAACAATAAGAAGATGAAAGACAGAGAGAGAGAGGCAGAGAGAAAGACAGAGTGAGAGAGGCAGAGAGAAAGACAGAGTGAGAGAGACAGAGAGAAAGACAGTGAGAGAGGCAGAGAGAAAGACAGAGTGAGAGAGGCAGAGAGAAAGACAGAGTGAGAGAGGCAGAGAGAAAGACAGAGTGAGAGAGGCAGAGAGAAAGAAAGAGTGAGAGAGGCAGAGAGAAAGACAGAGTGTGAGAGAGAGGCAGAGAGAAAGAGAGTGAGAGAGGCAGAGAGAAAGACAGAGTGTGAGAGAGAGGCAGAGAGAAAGACAGAGTGAGAGAGGCAGAGAAAGACAGAGTGAGAGAGGCAGAGAGAAAGACAGTGTGAGAGAGAGGCAGAGAGAAAGACAGAGTGAGAGGCAGAGAGAAAGACAGAGTGAGAGAGGCAGAGAGAAAGACAGTGTGAGAGAGGCAGAGAGAAAGACAGAGTGAGAGAGGCAGAGAGAAAGACAGAGAGAGAGAGGCAGAGAGAAAGACAGAGTGAGAGGCAGAGAGAAAGACAGAGAGTGAGAGAGAGTGTTCACAAACACATACAGACCCCACAGAGCCCCAGGACAGCAACACAATTAGACCCAACCAAATCATGAGAAAACAAAAAGATAATTACTTGACACATAGGAAATAATTAACAAAAAACAGAGCAAACTTGAATGCTATTTGGCCCTAAACAGAGAGTACACAGTGGCAGAACACCTAACCACTGTGACTGACTCAAACTTAAGGAAAGCTTTGACAATGTACACACTCAGTGAGCATAGCCTTGCTATGGGGTGGCAGGTATTCTAGTGGTGAGAGCATTGGGCCAGTAACTGAAAGGTTGCTAGATCAAATCCCCGAGCTGACTAGGTAAAAATCTGTCTTTCTGCCCCTGAACAAGGCAGCTCACCCACTGTGAGGCCGTCATTGTAAATAAGAATTTGTTCTTAACTTACGTCCCTAGTTAAATAAAGGTTAAATAAATAAAAATTGAGAAAGGCTGCCGTAGGCAGACCTGGCTCTCAGGAGAAGACAGGCTATGTCTACACTGCCCACAAAATGAGGTGGAAACTGAGCTACACTTCCTAACCTCCAGCCATATTAGACCATATTAGATACACATATTTCCCTCAGATACACAAAGAATTAGAAAAAACAATCCTGATGTTGATAAACTACCATATCTACTGGGTGAAATACCACAATGTGACATCACAGCAGCAAGATTTGTGACCTGTTGCCACAAAATAAGGGCAACCAGTGTAGAACAAACACTATTGTAAATAAGTAAATGAATACAACACATATTTATGTTTATTTATTTTCCCTTTAGTACTTGAACCATTGGCACATCGTTACAACACTGTATATATATATATTATATATATAAAATATGACATTTTAAATATCTTTATTCTTTTGGATCTTTTGTGAGTGTAATGTTTACTGTACATTTTTTTTTATTGTTTATTTCACTTTTGTATATTATCTACACTTGCTTTGACAATGTTAACATATGTTTCCCCATGACAATAAAGCCCCTTGAATTGAATTAAATTGAATTGAAAGGCAGAGAGAAAGAGAGAGGAAACATCCATATCATTAGATATATTTGGAGATGCTGCTGTAAGCCCCGTTGACCATAATGCTGTGCAGTTACCAGCAGGCCATTGTGGGAGAAAAAGCAATTTGGCACCGTAGGGCTAAATGGGCTCCTGAATCAACATGGATGCTGGGATAGAAGTTAAAGAGCCCTGCACACATTGCTGTGTGATTAAACCTAATGCACACACACACACACACACACACACTTTCAAAGATACTGATAGAACAGCTAGTTCCCATCTTCTCGCTTAATTCACAAATCAATCTCACAGTCCTTTTCAACTCCTTGGATTGTTATTTAGCTTTGAGCTATTTGGGTTTGTGTTTAGTGTTTTTAGCCTGTTTGGGGAACATCTAGTGTTTTTCCTGGATTGGGGATCTGTAAGTGTGAATTCATCTCAACACCACCACCTCCAACAGTATCCTTCAGCTAACGATAATGACACCAATCATAACACTAATGATAATGGCTATGATGACGCTAATGATGGACCTGTGAGGCTGTTTGCCTAATCTGTTTTCCTCAATATCTTTCCCTGGGGGAGGGAGGGAGGGCGGGAGGGAGGGATATCCTGTCTGAATGGTCCCTGGTGGTCTTAAAGCCCCCTAAACACATAGACACACAAACACACACGCACGCAAATGCGCACGCACACACACACACAAACACACAGGTGAATAGACACAGACACCTTCTCACACTGATATTACGTCAACTCCCAACGCCTAATTACAAACAGGGGACAGGAGTTAGCCAGGGAGAGGGTCCCCCTAGGGGCCACAGAGCCACCATAACACTCCCACCCCACCTCACTCATCTCCCTCCTCACCTGCCTCTCTCCCTCCTCGCCCCGCCTCTCTCCATCCCCTAAGGGAGTTGTAAGACAACCAGGTGACACTGGGAGATGTTGCATCTCTCCCAAGACATCTGTTCCTATCCCCCCTCCCTCCTCCCTACTTCCACAGTTTCCCGACCTCCCTACAGGTTAAATTAGGTAACAGGAATACAAGAAAATAAAAATAAGAGAGTAAGAGAGGTAAATCAGAATTTAATTTATCTCTGGCAGTACTTGTGTCGGCAATTAAAACTATAAAATATTAATCCCCAAAATTGCTTCATCGACAGGCTCTATGGTAGAGGAGAGGAGAGGAGAGGAGAGGAGATGAGAGGAGAGGAGAGGAGAGGAGAGGGGAGGAGAGGAGAGGAAAGGAAAGGAAAGGAGAGGAGAGGAGAGGAGAGGAGAGGAGAGGAGAGGAGAGGAGAGGAGAGGAGAGGAGAGGAGAGGAGAGGAGAGGAGAGGAGAGGGGAGGGAGGGAGGGAGGGAGGGAGAAAAGAGAGAAGAGACAAGAGGTACAAAGAGAGAGAGGGACAAAGAGAGAGAAATTGAGAAAGAGCGAGGAAGAGAGAAAGAGGGCAAGAGAGAGCGGGAGAGAGAGAAAGGGAGAGAGAGAAAAAAGAGAGAGAGAGAGAGAGGGAGGGAGAGAGAGAGAGAGAGAGGGGAAGAATGCAAAAACGGGTGCTAGTATAGTATTTATTAATATATTACATTTTCCCTCTTTTCTCAAAATAGATTTCAAATAACTGAGACCACCTTTATAGTGCTAAATCCTCTGCCTAATCTGCCAGTACTGTATTGATTGCTGATCACAGACAGAAGCAGCCCACTGACTAAGCAACATGGCTGCTCTAGAATCTAGGCTGGTGGACAACACAAGTCTCTCTCTCCCCAACATCCAGGCTGGATAAAACCTTGCATTGGGGGGAAAATCTGCCAGTGCTGTGCCTGCATAGAGAAGAAAATAAGGATAAATCCATCTCTCCTTCATCTACTTCTCTTTCTCTCTGTCTGAGAGAGGGGGGGGGGTACATAATCACCAGACAGACTTTATTCACCATAGTAGAATTTTAATGAACCGCCCAACAGTATATTGGCATAAACAGTGTTCGGCCATCTTGGCTCTAGGATCTGGCAGTTGCCCTTTAAGAGAAAGAAAAGGCAGGGTCCAGCTGGAGCCGAATCCCCTCTCTGGTCATTAAAAAAAAAATATTTTTAAAATGGCCTCCGTCGGTTGCTCTCTCATTATTGCAGTGAAGGACGGTGGTAATGGTCCTGAAATGGTTCTGGCATGATGTCATCGCAACCTTTGGCCCTAGGAAGTGGACAGAGATTGCGTAATGATGCAAACACTTAGGTGGGAGTGGATGCTGCTTCCTACTTCCTGGTTCGATACAGGTCGCGCACGGCCACATCATTAAGCCTAAGTTACTCGTTAAACCGGTGTGGTTGGACGTGTATTTATATGTTCAGTCCATACAGCCTCGTTCCTCACAATGACTGCGGGGCAAATATTTAGGTTCACACTTTGTTTGGATGTCGATAAACCTCAATCAATGCCACAAAAACACACACACACCCACCCCCACACACACACACACACACACACACACACACACACACACACACACACACACACACACACACACACACACACACACACACACACACACACACACAGAGAAACAGACACTGAACAAAACACACACACACACACACACACACACACACACAGAGAGAAACAGACACTGAACAAAACACACACACACACACACACACACACACACACACACACTACAGTATAGCAGCTGAATGATGCGTAAGTAAAATTAGCCACAACGTAATGATGCTGTAAATATGTCATTAATAAACACAAAATGAGGGAAGCTAACGTTCTTGCTTGCGGCAGCCATTTGGATATTGCCCTGAAACTCTAGATAGCCTCTAGAGTTTAACTGTAATGATTCTCATCCACGAGTTGCAATTGCCTGACACCTTTCACCACACACACACACACACACACACACACACAAACATGCATACACACACACACACACACACACACACACACACACACACACACACACACACACACACACACACACACACACACACACACACACACACACACACACACACACACACCCTCCTTCGCCCATAAGAGAGGTGCTGACTTCCATTAATTATCTCCTCACAGGGTCTTCAGACTACCTGTCAGCGATCTGGCCTTTAAAGACAGAGAAAAGGCGGGTGGAGGAGGAGAGGAGAGGGGGAGGCCTAATGTTCCTCATGTCACCTGTGTTCTGTGGGCCTGTGGAATCTGTTTTACCAGTCCAGTCGGCCAGACACCTCCATATCTGCACTCTGCTCAAACAGAGACACTCTGTTTCCACCTCCTGTGTCTGTCCCCCCACCCATGTGCACCCCCCCGTGTCTGTCCCCCCCCATTCCCCCCCCCCCCCCCCCCCCCCCCGTGTCAGAGAGGAGGTAGGGGGAGAGGGGGAGGGATGAGATGGGGGCATGTGTGAGATAAAGTGAGAGAAGAGTAGAATAGCAAGGAGGAGTGTGGTGGTGCATGCGGAGAGAGATAGAGAGGCGAGAAGAATGAAAAAAAAAAAAGTATGTTTTGTTGTTTGTGAATTATGCACTCAGGTTGACCGTTCTAAAAATCCAAACATGTGAACAGGAAAATAAACAAATGTTTAGGTCATAAATACTTGGCAGGTAGCCAGCCACAAAATGAATCCATTTAAGGTTGGTAAACAGGGACTAAAATGATCAGCCGCCACCTGCATTGGCGGGTAAGATGTTTACTTCACCAGATACGGTGGTCGGTGGTCAGGGCTCCACAGTGTGAGAGTTTCACCAGCCACGGTGGTGGGTGGTCAGGGCTCCACAGTGTGAGAGTTTCACCAGCCACGGTGGTGGGTGGTCAGGGCTCCACAGTGTGAGAGTTTCACCAGCCACGGTGGTCGGTGGTCAGGGCTCCACAGTGTGAGAGTTTCACCAGCCACGGTGGTCGGTGGTCAGGGCTCCACAGTGTGAGAGTTTCAACAGCCACGGTGAGGGGTGGTCAGGGCGCCACAGTGTGAGAGTTTCACCAGCCACGGTGGTGGGTGGTCAGGGCTCCACAGTGTGAGAGTTTCACCAGCCACGGTGAGGGGCTCCACAGTGTGAGAGTTTTACCAGCCACGGTGAGGGGTGGTCAGGGCGCCACAGTGTGAGAGTTTTACCAGCCACGGTGGTGGGTGGTCAGGGCTCCACAGTGTGAGAGTTTCACCAGCCACGGTGAGGGGTGGTCAGGGCTCCACAGTGTGAGAGTTTTACCAGCCACGGTGAGGGGTGGTCAGGGCTCCACAGTGTGAGAGTTTCACCAGCCACGGTGGTCGGTGGTCAGGGCTCCACAGTGTGAGAGTTTCACCAGCCACGGTGGTCGGTGGTCAGGGCTCCACAGTGTGAGAGTTTCACCAGCCACGGTGAGGGGTGGTCAGGGCTCCACAGTGTGAGAGTTTTACCAGCCACGGTGAGGGGTGGTCAGGGCTCCACAGTGTGAGAGTTTTACCAGCCACGGTGAGGGGTGGTCAGGGCTCCACAGTGTGAGAGTTTTACCAGCCACGGTGAGGGGTGGTCAGGGCGCCACAGTGTGAGAGTTTTACCAGCCACGGTGGTGGGTGGTCAGGGCTCCACAGTGTGAGAGTTTCACCAGCCACGGTGGTCGGTGGTCAGGGCTCCAAAGTGTGAGAGTTTCACCAGCCACGGTGAGGGGTGGTCAGGGCTCCACAGTGTGAGAGTTTCACCAGCCACGGTGAGGGGTGGTCAGGGCTCCACAGTGTGAGAGTTTTACCAGCCACGGTGAGGGGTGGTCAGGGCTCCACAGTGTGAGAGTTTCAACAGCCACGGTGAGGGGTGGTCAGGGCTCCACAGTGTGAGAGTTTCACCAGCCACAGTGAGGGGTGGTCAGGGCTCCACAGTGTGAGAGTTTTACCAGCCACGGTGAGGGGTGGTCAGGGCTCCACAGTGTGAGAGTTTTACCAGCCACGGTGAGGGGTGGTCAAGGCTCCACAGTGTGAGAGTTTTACCAGCCACGGTGGTCGGTGGTCAGGGCTCCACAGTGTGAGAGTTTCACCAGCCACGGTGAGGGGTGGTCAGGGCTCCACAGTGTGAGAGTTTTACCAGCCACGGTGAGGGGTGGTCAGGGCTCCACAGTGTGAGAGTTTCACCAGCCACGGTGAGGGGTGGTCAGGGCTCCACAGTGTGAGAGTTTTACCAGCCACGGTGAGGGGTGGTCAGGGCTCCACAGTGTGAGAGTTTCACCAGCCACGGTGAGGGGTGGTCAGGGCTCCACAGTGTGAGAGTTTTACCAGCCACGGTGAGGGGTGGTCAGGGCGCCACAGTGTGAGAGTTTTACCAGCCACGGTGGTGGGTGGTCAGGGCTCCACAGTGTGAGAGTTTTACCAGCCACGGTGGTCGGTGGTCAGGGCTCCACAGTGTGAGAGTTTTACCAGCCACGGTGGTCGGTGGTCAGGGCTCCACAGTGTGATCATATTTATAAATAAATGCAGTCGCTGTTTTCAAGGTATTTCTGACGTTTTTTGTTTCATTGCTGCTAAATTAATCGCAAAGAACTATGATTCCTATAATCTGTCCCACCTCGCACTGCAACACTGCCTGGCTGGGGGCTGTGCACAGGTGAACAGCTGAGTGAAAGAGTCACTTTTAGAAGGGCTGTGCACAGGTGAACAGCTGAGTGAAAGAGTCACTTTTAGAAGGGCTGTGCACAGGTGAAAAGCTGAGTGAAAGAGTCACTTTTAGAAGGGCTGTGCACAGGTGAACAGCTGAGTGAAAGAGTCACTTTTAGAAGGGCTGTGCACAGGTGAAAAGCTGAGTGAAAGAGTCACTTTTAGAAGGGCTGTGCACAAGTGAACAGCTGAGTGAAAGAGTCACTTTTAGAAGGGCTGTGCACAGGTGAAAAGCTGAGTGAAAGAGTCACTTTTAGAAGGGCTGTGCACAAGTGAACAGCTGAGTGAAAGAGTCACTTTTAGAAGGGCTGTGCACGGGCATAAAAGTTGGTCAAATTTACTTGAAACGAACCTCTACTGAAGCGAGACTTTCTTGGCTATTTCCATTTGTTTAGTTCACAAGCTAGATTGTTTTTTTCTATGTTTGAATTGTAACTGCTAGGGGAAGAGACGACAACACTTCTACTAGTCAATCTCACAAGAACAAACATGGCTCTAGTCACGTTACCACGGTTATCTGTGAACATGTTAGTCTCATCTAATGATGTTAAAAGACTCAGGGCACGTCTTACTAGTTAAAACATGTATTGTTTTAGAAACATTACAAAGCTCATCAGTTTGTTTAATTTAGTTGTATCTACCCGCCACAGTGGCTGGTTGACCAAAAAGTACATTTTAGGCCCTAGTGGTAAACATGAAAGCACCCACAAAAACAGGAGGTTCTGTTAGATACACAAACACACCCTTCCAATTCCTTCACACGCAACCCTTGGCACACACACACACACACACACACCCATCACACAGGCTAATCCCTTAAGGGGGCTTAAGGACACCTGTCGGAAGTGTGATTCCTGCAGGAGGTGCTCCAGGTATTTTGACTCAGGTAGTAATTAGCCCATGAAACATCAATCAGTCCATTACATAGAGAGGGCAGAACAGAGGGGAAAGGCAGGGCTGGTAATGGATGGGTGTCTTTACGGGGCATTTAGCTAGCTAGCTAAAACCTGACGGAGTGAGGAAGGGAGGACGACAGGAAGAGGAGGAGGACAGGTAGCATTGAAAAGAGGGAAGGATAGATACAGGTGAGGGAAAGAAGAACAAAAACTACACCGAGGCAAACTACACCGAGGCAAACTACGCCGAGGAAAACTACGCCGAGGCAAACTATACCGAGGCAAACTACGCCGAGACAAACTACGCCGAGGCAAGAGATCCATGCCCCGTAGCCTGGGTCCACCCTGGGAGTGCTGGAGTCGACCAGCTCAGTAATGATAACTCAGACGCTTCCTCCATTCAATGTCATTATTCGGTCTCTAATTGTCTAACCAATTTAAGGCTATAGCGTGTTTGATTAAAATGGACACGATTTAATAACCTCGCCCCCAAAAATGAATACACCTAAAGATGAAATAATTAAAACTGCAGGAAGATAAGAACACTATCTATCACTCCTTCTGTCTTTGACTTAACTCCCTCTTTCCTTCCAGACACATTGGATGTGCTTTAATTGGACATCGGTGGAGGAAAGTGAATAGAGTTGAATAAGTAGACCGATTTGAGAGGGGGGGGATGCCTGGGGAGGTGGCGATGGACTGACGGAAGGATGGATGAATGGATGATTAGATGGATGGATGGACAAAACAAATAGACTTGAGGACAGAGAGACAGATGGGTGGACTGGCGAACGGATGGATGAATTAACTAATATGCAAGTGAATGAGGAAGAGAATGAGAGTTGGCCTGCAGTGTTGACTTTGCATGTGTCCGTTTAGGCCCAGGGGAGAGAGGGCCAGGCTATATAAAGACCAGCATGGCCTGGGTGAGTCTGGATGTCTCTTAACCCCTAGTGGGACATAGAGAGAACTGGGGCAGGACATCCTCATCGTCCTCAACACACACACACACACACACACACACACACACACACACACACACACACACACACACACACACACACACACACACACACTCACACACACACACACACACACACACACACACACACACACACACACACACACACACACTCACACACACACTCACACACACACACAAAGTCTCACTTAGTCTCCAAGGAACTGCTAACTGCCTCAAACAAAAACAATAAGCTTCTTTAAAAAAAAAATCTAGACACACACACACACACACACACACACACACCATGTCCCCAAGTTTCTAATGTCACGTTTTTAATGTCACGTGCACAAGTACAGTGAAATACCTTTCTTGCAAACTCCAAACCCAACAATGCAGGAATAAATATCAATGTAGCACTAAAAATAACACAGAACAAAAACACACAAGAAAACTAATGAGAACGCGACAAGTAAGTAAGTTGTATACAGGGTCAGTAGCTAAATACAGGGTCAGTAGCTACATACAGGGTCAGTAGCTATATACAGGGTCAGTAGCTAAATACAGGGTCAGTAGCTACATACAGGGTCAGTAGCTATATACAGGGTCAGTAGCTAAATACAGGGTCAGTAGCTAAATACAGGGTCAGTAGCTACATACAGGGTCAGTAGCTATATACAGGGTCAGTAGCTAAATACAGGGTCAGTAGCTATATACAGGATCAGTAGCTAAATACAGGGTCAGTAGCTATATACAGGGTCAGTAGCTACATACAGGGTCAGTAGCTAAATACAGGGTCAGTAGCTATATACAGGGTCAGTAGCTAAATATAGGGTCAGTAGCTAAATACAGGGTCAGTAGCTAAATACAGGGTCAGTAGCTATATACAGGATCAGTAGCTAAATACAGGGTCAGTAGCTACATACAGGGTCAGTAGCTACATACAGGGTCAGTAGTTATATACAGGATCAGTAACTACATACAGGGTCAGTAGCTATATACAGGGTCAGTAGCTACATACAAGGTCAGTAGCTAAATACAGGGTCAGTAGCTAAATACAGGATCAGTAGCTAAATACAGGGTCAGTAGCTAAATACAGGGTCAGTAGCTACATACAAGGTCAGTAGCTAAATACAGGGTCAGTAGCTAAATACAGGATCAGTAGCTACATACAGGGTCACTAGTTATATACAGGGTCAGTAGCTAAATACAGGGTCAGTAGCTACATACAGGGTAAGTAGCTATATACAGGGTCAGTAGCTATATACAGGGTCAGTAGCTACATACAGGGTCACTAGTTATATACAGGGTCAGTAGCTAACTACAGGGTCAGTAGCTACATACAGGGTAAGTAGCTATATACAGGGTCAGTAGCTATATACAGGGTCAGTAGCTATATACAGGGTCAGTAGCTACATACAGGGTCACTAGTTATATACAGGGTCAGTTCCAATTGCACATTTACAATGTGCAAAGATACTGGAGTCTACTGAAGGGAAACCATAAAACACGGTACATGGTAAAGATACTGGAGTCTACTGAAGGGAAACCATAAAACACGGTACATGGTAAAGATACTGGAGTCTACTGAAGGGACACCATAAAACACGGTACATGGTAAAGATACTGGAGTCTACTGAAGGGACACCATAAAACACGGTACATGGTAAAGATACTGGAGTCTACTGAAGGGACACCATAAAACACGGTACATGGACATGGTAAAGATACTGGAGTCTACTGAAGGGACACCATAAAACACGGTACATGGTAAAGATACTGGAGTCTACTGAAGGGACACCATAAAACACGGTACATGGTAAAGATACTGGAGTCTACTGAAGGGACACCATAAAACACGGTACATGGTAAAGATACTGGAGTCTACTGAAGGAACACAATAAAACATGGTACATGGTAAAGATACTGGAGTCTACTGAAGGGACACCATAAAACACGGTACATGGTAAAGATACTGGAGTCTACTGAAGGGACACCATAAAACACGGTACATGGACATGGTAAAGATACTGGAGTCTACTGAAGGGACACCATAAAACACGGTACATGGTAAAGATACTGGAGTCTACTGAAGGGACACCATAAAACACGGTACATGGTAAAGATACTGGAGTCTACTGAAGGGACACCATAAAACACGGTACATGGTAAAGATACTGGAGTCTACTGAAGGAACACCATAAAACATGGTACATGGTAAAGATACTGGAGTCTACTGAAGGGACACCATAAAACATGGTACATGGTAAAGATACTGGAGTCTACTGAAGGGACACCATAAAACACGGTACATGGTAAAGATACTGGAGTCTACTGAAGGGACACCATAAAACACGGTACATGGTAAAGATACTGGAGTCTACACCATAAAACATGGCACATGGTAAAGATACTGGAGTCTACCGAAGGGACACCATAAAACACGGTACATGGTAAAGATACTGGAGTCTACTGAAGGGACACCATAAAACACGGTACATGGTAAAGATACTGGAGTCTACTGAAGGGAAACCATAAAACATGGACATGGTAAAGATACTGGAGTCTACTGAAGGGACACCATAAAACATGGTACATGGACATGGTAAAGATACTGGAGTCTACCGAAGGAACACCATAAAACATGGTACATGGACATGGTAAAGATACTGGAGTCTACACCATAAAACATGGTACATGGTAAAGATACTGGAGTCTACCGAAGGGACACCATAAAACATGGTACATGGACATGGTAAAGATACTGGAGTCTACCGAAGGGACACCATAAAACATGGTACATGGTAAAGATACTGGAGTCTACTGAAGGAACACCATAAAACATGGTACATGGTAAAGATACTGGAGTCTACTGAAGGGACACCATAAAACATGGTACATGGACATGGTAAAGATACTGGAGTCTACTGAAGGGACACCATAAAACACGGTACATGGTAAAGATACTGGAGTCTACTGAAGGGACACCATAAAACATGGTACATGGTAAAGATACTGGAGTCTACTGAAGGGACACCATAAAACATGGTACATGGACATGGTAAAGATACTGGAGTCTACACCATAAAACATGGTACATGGACATGGTAAAGATACTGGAGTCTACTGAAGGAACACCATAAAACATGGTACATGGTAAAGATACTGGAGTCTACTGAAGGGACACCATAAAACATGGTACATGGACATGGTAAAGATACTGGAGTCTACACCATAAAACATGGTACATGGTAAAGATACTGGAGTCTACTGAAGGGACACCATAAAACATGGTACATGGTAAAGATACTGGAGTCTACCGAAGGAACACCATAAAACATGGTACATGGTAAAGATACTGGAGTCTACACCATAAAACACGGTACATGGTAAAGATACTGGAGTCTACTGAAGGGACACCATAAAACATGGTACATGGTAAAGATACTGGAGTCTACTGAAGGGACACCATAAAACACGGTACATGGTAAAGATACTGGAGTCTACTGAAGGGACACCATAAAACACGGTACATGGTAAAGATACTGGAGTCTACTGAAGGGACACCATAAAACATGGTACATGGTAAAGATACTGGAGTCTACTGAAGGGAAACCATAAAACACGGTACATGGTAAAGATACTGGAGTCTACTGAAGGGACACCATAAAACACGGCACATGGTAAAGATACTGGAGTCTACACCATAAAACACGGTACATGGTAAAGATACTGGAGTCTACACCATAAAACACGGTACATGGTAAAGATACTGGAGTCTACACCATAAAACACGGTACATGGTAAAGATACTGGAGTCTACACCATAAAACACGGCACATGGTAAAGATACTGGAGTCTACCGAAGGGACACCATAAAACACGGTACATGGTAAAGATACTGGAGTCTACTGAAGGGACACCATAAAACACGGTACATGGTAAAGATACTGGAGTCTACTGAAGGGACACCATAAAACACGGTACATGGTAAAGATACAGCACACATTTACACTCCTATTTGACGAGCTCAGGGAGAGAGATAGAGCCACTGTGCCTTCAACAGTCCTGATCTCTTCACAACCTCTAGTTCTGAGGCCCCAGGGGGCCTCTTCCTTAAACTGCAGGCCTATTGCCTAGCCAGCGTGTGGCTCCCCCCCCCTCTGCTACCACCCTGCACGATAACTACATCAGCCCTTAGTGTTGGAAGAAGAGCTGCGGAGGGAGAGGCTTTTAACCGAGACCACATTTAATCTGTGTGTGTGTGTGTGTGTGTTTGTGTGTGTGTGTGTGTGTGTGTGTGTGTGTGTGTGTGTGTGTGGATTCGGTGTGTCCCTGCGTACTTGCGTCAACAGGTGCGTCTGTGTCTGTCTCTCATCAATAGCAGCTCTATGGAAACATAGTAGTATTTGCAGGAGTCAGGTGTGTGTGTGTGTGTGTGTGTGTGTGTGTGTGGGGGGGGGGGGGGGGGGGGCACTGGTGGAGAAAAAAAACTATTCTCATAAAAGTAAAGATACCTTCATAGACGATAACTGAAGAAAAAGTGAAAGTCACCCAGTAAATTCCTACTTCAGTAAGACTAAAAGTATTCGGTTATTGCTAAAATGTCCTTAAGTATCAAAAGTAAAAGTATAAATCATTTCACATTCCTTATATTCAGCAAACCAGGCGGCAACATGTTCTTGTTTAACACTCCTGTTGTGTTCGTTTGATGTTAATTAATGATGTGTTCCCGTGACAAAATTATTTTAAATCCATTATAATACATATAATACAACCTAATGTTGTGCTAGATCTTTTTTTTATCAACTTCAGTTCTTGTGAACTTCTATTTGCTCTTTATAAGGTATAAAAGCATAAGGTATAAAAGCATAAGGTATAGAAGCATAAGGTATAGAAGCATAAGGTATAGAAGCATAAGGTATAGAAGCATAAGGTATAAAAGCATAAGGTATAAAAGCATAAGGTATAGAAGCATAAGGTATAGAAGCATAAGGTATAAAAGCATAAGGTATAGAAGCATAAGGTATAGAAGCATAAGGTATAGAAGCATAAGGTATAAAAGCATAAGGTATAAAAGCATAAGGTATATTCACTGTCAGTTTCCTGACCTCTCTCCTCCTCATCAGTGTCATGATCAAAGATATGATCAAGAGCAAATACACACACATATCGTTTGGTCATTGTGCTGCCACAGAATTACTCAAAATAGTTCCAATTAATTTTAACCCCTTTTCTCCCCAATTTCGTGGTATCCAATTGTTTTTAGTAGCTACTATCTTGTCTCATCGCTACAACTCCCGTACGGGCTCGGGAGAGACGAAGGTTGAAAGTCATGCGTCCTCCGATACACAACCCAACCAAGCCGCACTGCTTCTTAACACAGCGCGCATCCAACCCGGAAGCCAGCCGGATATGGTTGATATGGTTGATATGGTTGACATGGTTGATATGGTTGATATGGTTGATATGGTTGACATGGTTGACATGGTTGATATGGTTGATATGGTTGACATGGTTGACATGGTTGATATGGTTGATATGGTTGATATGGTTGACATGGTTGATATGGTTGACATGGTTGACATGGTTGATATGGTTGATATGGTTGATATGGTTATGGTTGATATGGTTGACATGGTTGATATGGTTGACATGGTTGATATGGTTGACATGGTTGACATGGTTGATATGGTTGATATGGTTGATATGGTTGACATGGTTGACATGGTTGATATGGTTGATATGGTTGACATGGTTGATATGGTTGATATGGTTGACATGGTTGACATGGTTGATATGGTTGACATGGTTGACATGGTTGATATGGTTGATATGGTTGACATGGTTGATATGGTTGATATGGTTGACATGGTTGATATGGTTGACATGGTTGATATGGTTGACATGGTTGACATGGTTGACATGGTTGATATGGTTGACATGGTTGATATGGTTGATATGGTTGATATGGTTGACATGGTTGATATGGTTGACATGGTTGATATGGTTGATATGGTTGATATGGTTGATATGGTTGACATGGTTGATATGGTTGATATGGTTGACATGGTTGATATGGTTGACATGGTTGATATGGTTGATATGGTTGATATGGTTGATATGGTTGATATGGTTGATATGGTTGACATGGTTGATATGGTTGATATGGTTATGGTTGATATGGTTGATATGGTTGATATGGTTGACATGGTTGACATGGTTGATATGGTTGATATGGTTGACATGGTTGATATGGTTGATATGGTTATGGTTGATATGGTTGATATGGTTGATATGGTTGATATGGTTGATATGGTTGACATGGTTGATATGGTTGATATGGTTGATATGGTTATGGTTGATATGGTTGATATGGTTGACATGGTTGATATGGTTGATATGGTTGACATGGTTGACATGGTTGATATGGTTGACATGGTTGATATGGTTGATATGGTTGATATGGTTGATATGGTTGACATGGTTGATATGGTTGATATGGTTGATATGGTTGATATGGTTTATATGGTTGATATGGTTGATATGGTTATGGTTGATATGGTTGACATGGTTGATATGGTTGATATGGTTGACATGGTTGATATGGTTGATATGGTTGATATGGTTGATATGGTTGATATGGTTGATATGGTTGATATGGTTATGGTTGATATGGTTGATATGGTTGATATGGTTATGGTTGACATGGTTGATATGGTTGATATGGTTGATATGGTTGATATGGTTGATATGGTTGATATGGTTGACATGGTTGATATGGTTGATATGGTTATGGTTGACATGGTTGATATGGTTGACATGGTTGATATGGTTGATATGGTTGATATGGTTGATATGGTTGATATGGTTGATATGGTTGATATGGTTATGGTTGATATGGTTGATATGGTTGACATGGTTGATATGGTTGATATGGTTGACATGGTTGATATGGTTGATATGGTTGATATGGTTGACATGGTTGATATGGTTGATATGGTTATGGTTGATATGGTTGATATGGTTGACATGGTTGATATGGTTGATATGGTTATGGTTGATATGGTTGATATGGTTATGGTTGATATGGTTATGTTTGATATGGTTGATATGGTTGACATGGTTGATATGGTTGATATGGTTATGGTTGATATGGTTGATATGGTTATGGTTGATATGGTTGATATGGTTATGGTTGATATGGTTGATATGGTTGATATGGTTGATATGGTTGACATGGTTGATATGGTTGATATGGTTGATATGGTTGATATGGTTATGGTTGATATGGTTGATATGGTTGACATGGTTGATATGGTTGATATGGTTGATATGGTTATGGTTGATATGGTTGACATGGTTGATATGGTTGATATGGTTGATATGGTTGATATGGTTATGGTTGATATGGTTGATATGGTTGATATGGTTGATATGGTTGATATGGTTGATATGGTTGACATGGTTGACATGGTTGATATGGTTGACATGGTTGACATGGTTGATATGGTTGATATGGTTGACATGGTTGATATGGTTGATATGGTTATGGTTGATATGGTTGACATGGTTGATATGGTTGATATGGTTGATATGGTTGATATGGTTATGGTTGATATGGTTGATATGGTTGACATGGTTGATATGGTTGATATGGTTGATATGGTTGATATGGTTGATATGGTTGATATGGTTGACATGGTTGATATGGTTGATATGGTTGACATGGTTGACATGGTTGATATGGTTGACATGGTTGACATGGTTGATATGGTTGATATGGTTGATATGGTTGATATGGTTGACATGGTTGATATGGTTGATATGGTTGATATGGTTGATATGGTTGATATGGTTGATATGGTTGATATGGTTGACATGGTTGATATGGTTGATATGGTTGACATGGTTATGGTTGATATGGTTGATATGGTTGACATGGTTATGGTTGATATGGTTGATATGGTTGATATGGTTGATATGGTTGATATGGTTGATATGGTTGATATGGTTGACATGGTTGACATGGTTGATATGGTTGACATGGTTGATATGGTTGATATGGTTGACATGGTTGATATGGTTATGGTTGATATGGTTGATATGGTTGATATGGTTGATATGGTTGACATGGTTGATATGGTTGACATGGTTGATATGGTTGATATGGTTGACATGGTTGATATGGTTGATATGGTTGATATGGTTGATATGGTTGATATGGTTGATATGGTTGACATGGTTGACATGGTTGATATGGTTGATATGGTTATGGTTGATATGGTTGATATGGTTGATATGGTTGATATGGTTGACATGATTGATATGGTTGACATGGTTGATATGGTTGATATGGTTGACATGGTTGATATGGTTGACATGGTTGATATGGTTGATATGGTTGACATGGTTCATATGGTTGATATGGTTGATATGGTTGATATGGTTGATATGGTTATGGTTGATATGGTTGATATGGTTGATATGGTTGATATGGTTGACATGGTTGATATGGTTGATATGGTTGACATGGTTGATATGGTTTATATGGTTGATATGGTTGATATGGTTGACATGGTTGATATGGTTGATATGGTTGACATGGTTGATATGGTTGACATGGTTGACATGGTTGATATGGTTGACATGGTTGATATGGTTGATATGGTTGACATGGTTGACATGGTTGATATGGTTGACATGGTTGATCTGGTTGATATGGTTGATATGGTTGATATGGTTGATATGGTTGATATGGTTGACATGGTTATGGTTGATATGGTTATGGTTGATATGGTTGATATGGTTGATATGGTTGATATGGTTGACATGGTTGATATGGTTGACATGGTTGATATGGTTGATATGGTTGACATGGTTGATATGGTTGATATGGTTGATATGGTTGACATGGTTGATATGGTTGATATGGTTGACATGGTTGATATGGTTGATATGGTTGATATGGTTGATATGGTTGATATGGTTGATATGGTTGATATGGTTATGGTTGATATGGTTGATATGGTTGATATGGTTGATATGGTTGATATGGTTGATATGGTTGACATGGTTGATATGGTTGATATGGTTGACATGGTTGATATGGTTTATATGGTTGATATGGTTGATATGGTTTATATGGTTGATATGGTTGATATGGTTATGGTTGATATGGTTGATATGGTTGACATGGTTGATATGGTTGATATGGTTGACATGGTTGATATGGTTGACATGGTTGACATGGTTGATATGGTTGACATGGTTGATATGGTTGATATGGTTGACATGGTTGACATGGTTGATATGGTTGACATGGTTGATCTGGTTGATATGGTTGATATGGTTGATATGGTTGATATGGTTGATATGGTTGACATGGTTATGGTTGATATGGTTGATATGGTTGATATGGTTGACATGGTTATGGTTGATATGGTTGATATGGTTGATATGGTTGATATGGTTAACATGGTTATGGTTGATATGGTTGATATGGTTGACATGGTTGATATGGTTGATATGGTTGACATGGTTGATATGGTTGACATGGTTGACATGGTTGATATGGTTGACATGGTTGATATGGTTGATATGGTTGACATGGTTGACATGGTTTATATGGTTGATATGGTTGATATGGTTGACATGGTTGATATGGTTGATATGGTTGATATGGTTGATATGGTTGACATGGTTATGGTTGATATGGTTGATATGGTTGATATGGTTGACATGGTTATGGTTGATATGGTTGACATGGTTATGGTTGATATGGTTGATATGGTTGACATGGTTATGGTTGATATGGTTGATATGGTTGATATGGTTGACATGGTTATGGTTGATATGGTTGACATGGTTATGGTTGATATGGTTGATATGGTTGATATGGTTGATATGGTTGATATGGTTGATATGGTTGATATGGTTGACATGGTTGACATGGTTGATATGGTTGACATGGTTGATATGGTTGATATGGTTGACATGGTTGATATGGTTGATATGGTTGATATGGTTATGGTTGACATGGTTGATATGGTTATGGTTGACATGGTTGATATGGTTATGGTTGACATGGTTGATATGGTTGATATGGTTGATATGGTTATTGTTGACATGGTTGATATGGTTGATATGGTTGATATGGTTGATATGGTTGATATGGTTGACATGGTTGATATGGTTGATATGGTTGATATGGTTATGGTTGATATGGTTGATATGGTTGACATGGTTGATATGGTTGATATGGTTGATATGGTTGACATGGTTGATATGGTTGACAGGGTTGATATGGTTGATATGGTTGATATGGTTGACATGGTTGACATGGTTGATATGGTTGACATGGTTGATATGGTTGACATGGTTGACATGGTTGATATGGTTGATATGGTTGATATGGTTGACATGGTTGACATGGTTGACATGGTTGATATGGTTGATATGGTTGATATGGTTGATATGGTTGACATGGTTGATATGGTTGATATGGTTGACATGGTTGATATGGTTGACATGGTTGACATGGTTGATATGGTTGACATGGTTGATATGGTTGATATGGTTGATATGGTTGACATGGTTGATATGGTTGATATGGTTGATATGGTTGATATGGTTGATATGGTTGATATGGTTGATATGGTTGACATGGTTGATATGGTTGATATGGTTGACATGGTTGATATGGTTGATATGGTTGATATGGTTGATATGGTTGATATGGTTGACATGGTTGATATGGTTGATATGGTTGATATGGTTGATATGGTTGACATGGTTGATATGGTTGATATGGTTGATATGGTTGATATGGTTGATATGGTTGATATGGTTATGGTTGATATGGTTGATATGGTTGATATGGTTGACATGGTTGATATGGTTGATATGGTTGATATGGTTATGGTTGATATGGTTGACATGGTTGATATGGTTGATATGGTTGATATGGTTATGGTTGATATGGTTGATATGGTTGATATGGTTGACATGGTTGATATGGTTGACATGGTTGATATGGTTGATATGGTTGACATGGTTGATATGGTTGATATGGTTGATATGGTTGATATGGTTGACATGGTTGATATGGTTGACATGGTTGATATGGTTGACATGGTTGATATGGTTGATATGGTTATGGTTGACATGGTTGATATGGTTGATATGGTTGATATGGTTATTGTTGACATGGTTGATATGGTTGACATGGTTGACATGGTTGATATGGTTGATATGGTTATGGTTGATATGGTTGACATGGTTGATATGGTTGATATGGTTGATATGGTTGATATGGTTGACATGGTTGATATGGTTGACATGGTTGACATGGTTGATATGGTTATGGTTGATATGGTTGACATGGTTGATATGGTTGATATGGTTGATATGGTTGATATGGTTGATATGGTTGATATGGTTGACATGGTTGATATGGTTGATATGGTTGATATGGTTATGGTTGATATGGTTGACATGGTTGATATGGTTGATATGGTTGACATGGTTGATATGGTTGACATGGTTGACATGGTTGATATGGTTGATATGGTTGATATGGTTGACATGGTTGATATGGTTGATATGGTTTATATGGTTGATATGGTTGATATGGTTGACATGGTTGATATGGTTGATATGGTTGATATGGTTGATATGGTTGATATGGTTGACAGGTCTATAGCGTGGCGGTGACGCCCCCCGGCTTCCCCCGAGCCTAGAGCTAGCTCGTTTCACCCCTCCTTTCATCCCTCCATCCTGGTCTCATCTGATCTAGGGTAGGGTGGTCTTCTTCCACCCACACTAGAACTGTTCTCCTGTTTAGGTCTGTATACCTGCTCAACAAAGGCAACTGTAGATATAGTATTCCATCAACACACAAAGGAGATGCTTTGGGGGCAAAACATCTTCTATTCATGCTGTCATTTTGGAGGGAAACATATTATATTCATGCTGTCATTTGCCACAACATGTCTCCTTTTCTCTCCCTCCAGTGTTCAACCCTTATTCTCAGTGTGATCCCAGCCTACCAGCCCACTGGAGCACCAGACAGTGTTTTCACCCATTCTGTGTTCCCCAGCCTGGGTCCAGAGAGCTGTGGGGTCACGACCCTTACACACAGAGCCTCATACTTCAGTCGGGAGTCAGGAGTCGAGACCCTCCAGTCAGCATCTTTCAGCCACATCCATAGGGATCAACACACAAACACACACACACGCACGCAAGCACGCACGCACACACACACACACACACACACACACACACACACACACACACACACACACACACACACACACACACACACACACAAATACATACACACACACACACACACACACACACACACACACACACACACACACACACACACACACACACACACACACACACACACAGTCTTCTAGTAGAGTTACGAGCAACAAGGGAAGGACTACAACTCCCACTGTCATCATGCTGGAGGGTAAACAGCAGATATTCTGTCTATATAATACTGACAGTTAGAATTATGTGTGTGGCTAGATGTAAAGACAGACAGACAACTGACAGAATGATGGCTGGATGGATACAGATACAGATACAGTACGTAGACAGCATGTATACCCCATAAGGTAGAGAGAGGAAGAGACACAGAGAGAGAGAGAGAGAGAGAGAGAGAGAGAGAGAGAGAGAGAGAGAGAGAGAGAGAGAGAGAGCCCACAACGAGGACATCACTGAACTGAGAGGCACTGGACTGCCCATGCCAAATAAAAAAAAAATCCTTTAAACTTTTGACTGCTTTTGAGTTGAGATAAATGGATGCCTCGTGTTTCCGATGCTTTTTCTAATGTTCATGTCAGAAAGTGGGCCTGGTGTCTGCGCGGCATGTGTGTGAGACTGCCTGTCCTGTACCATTACATTTCATGACTTGAGCTGCTTCTTAAATCTTGGGAAGTGCGGGGAACCTCGTGCTGTTGACATTGAGCGAGGACCAAGGTCATGAACTCAGCGGGTCATATTACTGCTTATAATTCACCTCTGGGTCACAGCGGTCAGAACTTCAAAGAAGACACTGAGCAGAGGGATAAAGAGAGAGACGGAGGGAGGGAGGGATGAAAGACGACAGGAAGATCATGTCGTCGGGGGTGAACCTCAGCGCCCACACACTCCAAATCATATTTATTCTGCTGTCTTGCGTCACAGTTCTTTCACAGTGGTGTATCGGTATTGATTGAGTAGGAGAGCTCCGCTTGTGGCCAGTTTGACCATTCAGAATGACAGAATTGGTGACGAGTATGGAGCAATCGAAAGATTGTCTTAATATATACACTCAGTACCCACAAAGGTCAACTCCCCTGACCTCTAAAACATATAGAAGGATTAACCTCTACATGAGATAATGTTAAATGCTGGACTTGGGCTTTCAACCTACACTACTCAGATCCCCCTTGTTGCAGTTGACTTGTTTGTTAATTGCTGAAAATGTATTGGCACGGATATCTGTGTCAGCTGGAGAAGGGAACAGGTGGGGCGGTCTTCAATGAAAACAAGCACCTTGGAGGCATTAAGCCAAGTTCTCCCTCTACCCTCCTTCTCTTTATCCCTCTTTCTCTCTGTTCCTCTGTCTCTGTACCTCGGTCTCCTCCCACTCTCTGTCTCCAACCTCTCTCTCTCTTCATTAGTATCTGTCTCTGTCCCTCTCTCTCTCTCTATGTCCCTCTCTCTGTCTCTGTCCCTCTCTCTGTCTCTGTCCCTCTCTCTGTCTCTGTCCCTCTCTCTGTCTCCTCCCTCTCTCTGTCTCTGTCCCGCTCTCTGTCTCTGTCCCTCTCTCCTCGTTTTCTGTCCCTCTCTCTATCTCTGTCCCTCTCTCTGTCTATGTCTCTGTCTCTGTCCCTCTCTCTGTCTCTGTCCCTCTCTCTGTCTCTGTCCCTCTCTCTGTCTCTGTCCCTCTCTCTGTCTCTGTCCCTCTCTCTGTCTCTGTCCCTCTCTCTGTCTCTGTCCCTGTCTCTGTCTCTGTCCCTCTCTCTGTCTCCTCCCTCTCTCTGTCTCTGTCCCTTTCTCTGTCTCCTCCCTCTCTCTGTCTCTGTCCCTCTCTCTGTCTCTGTCCCTCTTTCTGTCTCCTACCTCTCTCTCTCTTCATTAGTATCTGTCTCTGTCCCTCTCTCTGTCTCTGTCCCTCTATTTCTCTCTCTATCTTTCTCTGTCCCGCTCTCTCTCTCTCTCTCTATCTCTCTCTATCTGTCTCTGTCCCTCTCTCTCTGTTTGTCCCTCTATTTCTCTCTCTCTATCTGTCTCTGTCCCTCTATGGCTCTGTCTCTGCTCAATCTCTCTCTCTCTGTCATTTCCTAACAACGATGATGCAGTCCTACAAGTCAAAGACAGGGTCACGTATTTCATATCAGGTATTATAAACATCAACCATCACTGACAGATGGTAGAAACAACAAAATAGTGTGTCTGTGTGTGTGTGCGTGTGTGTGGGTGCGCGTGTGTGTGTGTGTGGGTGCGCGCGTGTTTGTGTGTGTGTGCGTGTGTGCGTGTGCGTGCGTGTGGGCGTGTGTGTGTGTGTGTGTGTGCGTGCGTGCGTGCGTGTCGGCGCGCGCGCGCGTATGTGTGTGTGTGTGTGTGTGTGTGTGTATGATGGGTAAGTTCGGTGCTCTGCAAAAAGATGCACAGTGCTTACTGAACTCTTCACTCCTCTCCCCTGACTATAAAGCCTGATGAACCCCATCAGTATAACACACACACACACAGGCCCCCCTGCCGGGGTCAAAGAAGTACGAAGTCCCTTTCCCGTCATCTTAAACACATCTAATTACTTGCAGGAGACGGATATTGTGGCCATTTAAATTGCAAAGCTCTTCACTGTTACCCTGCCACACACACACACACACATGTCCTCAGAGAAGAGATTACATTCCCAAACGGAGAGGGCGAAGTGGCGCAGTAGGGAGCGAGCGACGAAGGGAAGACGGCGCTGGGCCGATTCGGACGGGATCAGCTGTCAACGTGGCTAATTATTTCCATTGAAAACTCTGGCTTTATTTCCAGGCTTACGTCGGAGGGAATCATTTGTGGAGACCTTATCTGTGACTTTATGAAAAGAAACATTAAATTCATTTCGTATTTCTGCTCTTTTCCCATCTATTCCTCTTCCTCTAAGTTGACGATTCATTTCAGCGTTTGCAGTTTACAAGCTGGTATGAGCTTAATTCTAATCATCAGAGTATTAGTGGTAGAAATCCACACCGGCTCACACACACACACACACACACACTCACACGCAAACGCACACACACACACGCACACACACACAAACACACACACACACACACACAAACATACACACAAATACACACACACACAAACATACACAAACATTTGCATATATTTGCATAGAGCTGAATTAGGCCTTTATGTGAGTTTGGTTGTGCGTGTTTGTATGCCTCTCTAGCCCCATCATAACTGAAACCAGTGTAAGGCTAGCCTCATCATAACTGAAACCAGTTTAAGACTAGCCCCATCATAACGGAAAACAGTTTAAGGCTAGCCTAGCTCCATCATATCTGAAACCAGTTTAAGTCTAGCCTCATCATAACTGAAACCAGTGTAAGGCTAGCCTCATCATAACTGAAACCTGTGTATGGCTAGCCTCATCATAACTGAAACCAGTGTAAGGCTAGCCTCATCATAACTGAAACCTGTTTAAGACTATCCTAGCCCCATCATAACAAAAACCAGTTTAAGGCTAGCCTAGCTCCATCATAACTAAAACCAGTGTAAGGCTAGCCTCATCATAACTGAAACCAGTATACGACTAGCCTCATCATAACTGAAACCAGTGTAAGGCTAGCCTCATCATAACTGAAACCAGTATATGACTAGCCTCATCATAACTGAAACCAGTGTAAGGCTAGCCTCATCATAACTGAAACCAGTTTAAGACTATCCTAGCCCCATCATAACGCAAACCAGTTTAAGGCTAGCCTAGCTCCATCATAACTAAAACCAGTGTAAGGCTAGCCTCATCATAACTTAAACCAGTTTAAGGCTAGCCTAGTCCCATCATAACTAAAACCAGTTTAAGGCTAGCCTCATCATAACTGAAACCAGTGTAAGGCTAGCCTCATCATAACTGAAACCAGTTTAAGGCTAGCCTCATCATAACTGAAACCAGTGTAAGGCTAGCCTCATCATAACTTAAACCAGTTTAAGGCTAGCCTCATCATAACTGAAACCAGTTTAAGGCTAGCATCATCATAACTGAAATCCGTTTAAGGCTAGCCTCATCATAACTGAAACCAGTGTAAGGCTAGCCTCATCATAACTGAAACCAGTTTAAGACTATCCTAGCCCCATCATAACGGAAACCAGTTTAAGGCTAGCCTAGCTCCATCATAACTAAAACCAGTGTAAGGCTAGCCCCATCATAACTTAAACCAGTTTAAGGCTAGCCTAGTCCCATCATAACTAAAACCAGTTTAAGGCTAGCCTCATCATAACTGAAACCAGTGTAAGGCTAGCCTCATCATAACTGAAACCAGTTTAAGGCTAGCCTCATCATAACTGAAACCAGTGTAAGGCTAGCCTCATCATAACTTAAACCAGTTTAAGGCTAGCCTCATCATAACTGAAACCAGTTTAAGGCTAGCATCATCATAACTGAAACCAGTTTAAGGCTAGCCTCATCATAACTGAAACCAGTGTAAGGCTAGCCTCATCATAACTGAAACCAGTTTAAGACTATCCTAGCCCCATCATAACGGAAACCAGTTTAAGGCTAGTCTAGACCAATCAGATCTGAAACCAGTTTAAGACTATCCTAGCCCCATCATAACTGAAACCAGTTTAAGGCTAGTCCCATCAGAACTGAAACCAGTTTAAGGCTAGCCCCATCATAACTGAAACCAGTTTAAGGCTAGTCCCATCAGAACTGAAACCAGTTTAAGGCTAGTCCCATCATAACTGAAACCAGTTTAAGGCTAGTCCCATCATAACTGAAACCAGTGTACGGCTAGCCTAGAGGTAGCCTTGGACCAGAGACACAACTATGGTTCACTCATGAAGTAGACAGCCTGTTTGACGCATCTCTCTGGCCTGTGTGTGTGTGTACGTGCATTTGTTTGTGTGTGTACATGTGTATTCCTGTGTGTGTGTGTGTGTGTGTGTGTGTGTGTGTGTGTGTGTGTGTGTGTGTGTGTGTGTGTGTGTGTGTGTGTGTGTGTGTGTGTGTGTGTGTGTGTGTGTGTGTGTGTGTGTGCATGTGTATATGCATTTGTTTGTGTGTGTGTGTACTTGTGTGAATGGAAATGTGTAAAGGGTAATGTGTAGCAAATAAACCCATGGAGCACAACCCAGTCAGGACTGTGAACATGTGAGGATGTATTTAAAGTCACCCCACCCACACAATACCACTCTTACTGCTAGTAGTGATTGGTAGGAGTGACTGTTAGTAGTGACTGTTAGTAGTGACTGGTAGTAGTGACTGATAGAAGTGACTGTTAGAAGTGACTGGTAGTAGTGACTGGTAGAAGTGACTGGTAGTAGTGACTGGTAATAGTGACTGGTAGTAGTGACTGGTAGTAGTTACTGTTAGAAGTGACTGGTAGTATTTACTGTTAGAAGTGACTGGTAGTAGTGACTGTTAGTAGTGGTTTTTAGAAGTGACTGGTAGTAGTGACTGGAAATAGTGACTGGTAATAGTGACTGTTGGAAGTGACTGGTAATAGTGACTGTTGGAAGTGACTGGTAGTAGTGACTGGTAGAAGTGACTGGTAGCAGTGACTGGTAATAGTGACTGGTAGTAGTGACTGGTAGTAGTTACTGTTAGAAGTGACTGGTAGTATTTACTGTAAGAAGTGACTGGTAGTAGTGACTGTTAGTAGTGGTTTTTAGAAGTGACTGGTAGTAGTGACTGGAAATAGTGATTGGTAATAGTGACTGTTGGAAGTGACTGGTAATAGTGACTGTTGGAAGTGACTGGTAGTAGTGACTGTTAGAAGTGACTGGTAATAGTGACTGTTAGAAGTGACTGGTAGTAGTGACTGGTAATAGTGACGTTTAGAAGTGACTGGTAGTAGTGACTGGTAATAGTGACTGTTAGTAGTGACTGGTAGTATTTACTGTTAGAAGTGACTGGTAGTAGTGGTTGGTAATAGTGACTTTTAGAAGTGACTGGTAGTAGTGACTGGTAATAGTGACTGTTAGTAGTGACTGGTAGTAGTGACTGGTAGTAGTGACTGGTAGTAGTGACTGGTAATAGTGACTGTTAGTAGTGACTGTTAGAAGTGACTGGTAGTAGTGACTGTTAGAAGTGACTGGTAGTAGTGACTGTTAGAAGTGACTGGTAACAGTGACTGGTAACAGTGACTGGTAATAGTGACTGTTAGAAGTGACTGGTAATAGTGACTGTCAGAAGTGACTGGTAATAGTGACTGTTAGAAGTGACTGGTAGTTTACATCTCAGTATTATTTGAGACACTCCTCTCATGTACCTGTCAAAAATGTCTGAAGCATGTCTTGTTGCTCTGCATGTTTCTAGTGAAAGACTTGTCACTTTCACAATGCATTGTGATTGTTATGGGAGTTGGCGGTAGAGTTCAGGTGTAGCGGAGGGCTTGGAGGTGCTGTGAAAGTCTGGCATTTAAACAGCAGGCTCCTAAGACCTTTGTCCCATGGGCATTTATTCACGTCGGTGTGTGTGTGTGTGTGTGTGTGTGTGTGTGTGTGTGTGTGTGCGTGCGTGTACACTTGGTAGTCACACACACACACACCTATCTTCTCCCACCCACACATCTCCCACACCTCACACACTCACCTACCTTATTTGAGCAGAACGACCAGCACATTCCCCTTCAAGCTTTACTCTAAACAGCTTCAATCAGGTTCAATAGCCTTATCTCCAAATCTATCATTCTCTCTCACAACTAACGTCAAATCACCAAGCTAAAACATGCCTGTTTGCTTTCTTCAGTGGGTGAAACATCATCATTCACAACATTCTGTCCTGTTAGCTGTCAGCGGGACCTTGAGAGTGGTAGCATTATAGAACAGGATGAAATGGGGTCTGCTAGTGTAGATCCAAGGACGCCTGGCGCTAGCCCGCTATATTTCCCCTGGCACACGACGAACGTCGTAGCTCAGGATGTCCCGGAGAATGAGCTCCATGAGCAATACTACTGCCGCTAATACACACACACACACACACACACACGCACGCACACACACATCACACACACACATCACACACACACACACACACACACACACACACACACACACACAGACACACACACACACACACACACACACACACACACACACACACACAGGAACAATGCAATCATGTGCCTGACAGCCTCTGACACTTCTACAGTGGGACTCTTCTATTTACCTCAACTCTGTGAGGGCTCCATTCTGGTTTTGTCAAACCTTAGACGGATAGAAGACATCTCTGCTAGACTACTAGCTGCTGTTGACAAAGTCTCATGCTTCTATGTTATTCTGTTGTGTTGTAGGAGTGTCTCTCACTGATACAGACTGGATAATGAAAACAAGCCCTATTCAACAACCAATCCGTTTCCAGCAGGAAGCTAGACGTCCAATCAGATCCTAGCTTAATCAGTAGCTGAAGACAAATGCTGGTGCCAGGATTTTGCTGTGCAGTACATTTAGGGAGACCAGTCACATCCAGGAGCTATACAAAGACCAGTGACTAATCAGCCGTAGACAGCACACCCAGTGAACAGCTAACACAACGGAGTGGTCTAGTGACCTCACCATGTCCCCTGTCTCCCACCGCCTCTTCACTGTCACCCCTCGTCTTCCTGCCCCTTCTAATGCCCTAACAGACAATGACCCGTCCGTCTCCTCTGAAGCTAAGGACCACGGGGACACGGAGGGAGCGGGTTGAACCAGGACACACGACAGTGTTATTATTCTATGGTGTAAACGGCGGCAGCCTCAGCCCCGTCATGATAAATTATTTGTCATTAATTGGATACGGAGGAATGGCGCTTCCTGCTTGTGACACGTTAGTCCTCCCCGTTGCCCGCTTCCTGCTTGTGACACGTTAGTCCTCCCCGTTGCCCGCTTCCTGCTTGTGACACGTTAGTCCTCCCCGTTGCCCGCTTCCTGCTTGTGACACGTTAGTCCTCCCCGTTGCCCGCTTCCTGCTTGTGACACGTTAGTCCTCCCCGTTGCCCGCTTCCTGCTTGTGACACGTTAGTCCTCCCCGTTGCCCGCTTCCTGCTTGTGACACGTTAGTCCTCCCCGTCGCCCGCTTCCTGCTTGTGACACGTTAGTCCTCCCCGTCGCCCACTTCCTGCTTGTGACACGTTAGTCCTCCCCGTTGCCCGCTGCTCCGTGCCATACCCAACAGACTGGAAAGCAAGCCCCCAGATTTATAATGAAATAATCCCCACCAAACGCCAGCAATAACATTCATTTCTCCGGGACGTGGCATGGCAAGCCGATTATGGTGGAATGATATTAACGCTCCCATATAAACAGATGATTACAAGGCTGACGACAGACGGCTGAGAGGAGAGAAATGCAGGGAAAGAAGTTGTGGGTTTGATCAGAGCCGGAACTAAAACAAGAAAGGGACGAGCTCTGTATCCGTCTTCGCCTCGACAATTTTGGTCTTTCTTTTCTATTCTTACATGGAGAGAAAGGATGTGTGCGCTCACACAGACTTATGGAATGCGCAGGCTCGTGCACGCACACACACACACACACACACACACTGTCACGCACATAAATACATAAAAATTGCAAAGGACAGAAAGGAAAGCAGCTGTGAAAATAAAGCTTCACACCATTGGAGAAGATTTGAGAGGAAATGTTGTGGGATTCTTTACAGCTGGTCTTGGTGAAACACATGAACTGTCTGCAGGCTAGCTAGCTACACACAATCTCTCTCTCTCTCTCTCTCTCTCTCTCTCTCAATTCAATTCAAAGGGGGCATTCTCTCTCTCTCTGTCTCTCTCTGTGGTTCTCTCCCTTTATGTCTCCGTCTGTCTCTCTCTCTCTGTCTCTCTCTTTATGTCTCTCTCTGGTTCTCTCCCTTTATGTCTCTCTCTTTATGTCTCTCTGTGGTTGTCTCCCTTTATGTCTCTCTCTGTGGTTCTCTCCCTTCATGTCTCTCTCTGTGGTTCTCTCCCTTTATGTCTCTCTCTGTGGTTCTCTCCCTTTATGTCTCTCTCTCTGTCTCTCTCTCTGGTTCGCTCTCTTTATGTCTCTCTCTGTCTCTCTCTCTCTCTCTGGTTCTCTCCCTTTATGTCTCTCTCTGCTTCTCTCCCTTTATGTCTCTCTCTGTCTCTCTCTCTGGTTCTCTCCCTTCATGTCTCTCTCTCTGGTTCTCTCTCTCTCTCTCTGTCTCTCTGTGGTTTTCTCCCTTTATGTCTCTCTCTGTGGTTCTCTCTCTTTACGTCTCTTTCTGTCTCTCTCTGTGGTTCTCTCTCTCTTTATGTCTCTCTCTGGTTCTCTCCCTTTATGTCTCTCTGTGGTTCTCTCCCTTTATGTCTCTCTCTGTGGTTCTCTCTCTTTATGTCTCTCTCTCTCTGGTTCTCTCTCTTTATGTCTATCTCTGGTTCTCTCCCTTTATGTCTCTCTCTGTCTCTCTCTCTCTCTGTCTCTCTCTCTGGTTCTCTCTCTTTATTTCTCTCTGTGGTTCTCTCCCTTTATGTCTCTCTCTGTGGTTCTCTCTCTTTATGTTTCTCTCTCTTGTTCTCTCTCTTTATGTCTCTTGCTGGTTCTCTCCCTTTATGTCTCTCTCTGTCTCTCTCTCTCTGGTTCTCTCTCTCTGTGATTCTCTCGCTGTGATTCTCTCTCTTTATGTCTCTCTCTCTGTCTCTCTCTGTCTCTCTCTCTGACTCTATCTCTGGTTCTCAATTCAATTCAATTCAAGGGGCTTTATTGGCATGGGAAACGTGTTAACATTGCCAAAGCAAGTGAGGTAGATAATATACAAAAGTGAAATAAACAATAAAAATGAACAGCAAACATTACACATACATAAGTTTCAAAACAATAAAGACATTACAAATGTCATATTATGTATATATACAGTGTTGTAACAATGTACAAATGGTTGAAGAACACAAGGGAAAAATAAATAAGCATAAATATGGGTTGTATTTACAATGGTGTTTGTTCCTCACTGGTAGGGCACAAATATTGCTGCTGTGATGGCACACTGTGGTATTTCACCCAGTAGATATGGGAGTTTATCAAAACCTGATTTTTTTTCGAATTATTTGTGGATCTGTGTAATGTGAGGGAAATATTTCTCTCTAATATGGTCATACATTGGGCAGGAGGTTAGGAAGTGCAGCCCAGTTTCCACCTCATATTGTGGGCAGTGTGCACATAGCCTGTTTTCTCTTGAGAGCCATGTCTGCCTACAGCGGCCTTTCTCAATAGCAAGGCTATGCTCACTGAGTCTGTACATAATCAAAGCTTTCCTTAAGTTTGGGTCAGTCTGGTTCTCTCCCTTTATGTCTCTCTCTGTCAATTCAACTTCAATTCAATTCAACTTAAATTTAAGGGCTTTATTGGCATGGGAAACATATGTTTACATTGCCAAAGCAAGTGAAATAGATAATAAACAAAAGTGAAATTAACAATAAAAAATGAACAGTAAACATTACACTCACAAAAGTTCCAAAAGAATAAAGACATTTCAAATGTAATTTTATGTATATATATACAGTGTTGTAATGATGTGCAAATAGTTAAAGTACACAAGGGAAAATAAAATGGTGTTTGTTCTTCACTTGTTGCCCTTTTCTTGTGGCAGTTCACAAATCTTGCTGCTGTGATGTCACACTGTGGAATTTAACCAAATAGATAGGGGACTTCAGGGGGATAGGAGAGTTATTCAAAATTGGACTGGTTTTCAAATTCTTTGTTGGTCTGTGTAATCTGTCTCTCTCTAGTTCTCTTTCAATTCAAGTTCTCTGTCTGCCTGTCTGTCTGTCTGTCTGTCTGTCTGTCTGTCTGTCTGTCTGTCTGTCTGTCTCTCTCTAGTTCTCTTTCAATTCAAGTTCTCTGTCTGCCTGTCTGTCTGTCTGCCTGTCTGTCTGTCTGTCTGTCTGTCTGTCTGTCTGTCTGTCTGTCTGTCTGTCTCTCTCTAGTTCTCTTTCAATTCAAGTTCTCTGTCTGTCTGCCTGTCTGTCTGTCTGTCTGTCTGTCTGTCTGTCTGTCTGTCTGTCTGTCTGTCTGTCTGTCTGTCTGTCTCTCTCTAGTTCTCTTTCAATTCAAGTTCTCTGTCTGTCTGTCTGTCTGTCTGTCTGTCTGTCTGTCTGTCTGTCTCTCTCTCGATTCAATTAAATTAAATTCAATTCAATTTGCGTTATTGGCATGACGTAACAATGTACATATTGCCAAAGCTTATTTTTAGATATTTACAACATAAAAAATAACAATGACAATCAAAATTGTCAATGGGACAACAGTAACAACAGTAACCAAGAGTCAAAATAACCATACATTAAACTATAACAATAAGCATACAGTAGAGGACATGTGCAGGTTGATTGTTCTGTCAGACACTGTCCCTCATCTTATGGCAGGCAGCAATGTAGTGCCCTACCAACCCACAGCTCTCTGCGTCCTCCCCCAACAGGACGGGTAGCTTACCCTCATCAGAGAGGTCTTTGAAACCTTGAATAAGGGTTTTAAATTTGGGGAAATGACACTCTCTAATTGTTTTATATATTTTTAACATTTTGTCAGGAAATGCAGCTCTGTCTCAGGTTCTGCTGTGGTGCTGTGGTTGCACAGCCTTTCCTCTACAGGGAGCCAGGTTCTGCTGTGGTGCAGTGGTTGCACAGCCTTTCCTCTACAGGGAGCCAGGTTTTCCTGTGTCTACCCAATCTCAATGGCAAGGCTGTGCTCACTCTCTCGCTAGCTCTCTCTCTCTCACTCTCTCTCTCTCTCTAACTCTCGCTCTCTTAATCTCTCCCGCTCTCTCGCTTCATCTCGGCCTCTCTCTCTCTGTCTCTCTCTAGCTCTCTCACTCTCTCTCTCTCTCTCTCTCTCTCTCTCTCTCTCTCGCGCTCTGTATCTCTGTCTGCACTGCTCGCTCACATACACACACACGCACACACACACACACACACACACACACAAACACACGCACCTGATTGAACACTAAGACCATCTGATTGAAACAGATGCCTTTCCTTCTGCGTGTCCAATGGAACTAACAGGAGAATTAAAGATGAATGGAAAGCTAACTTTTCCTCTCTCCTTCATGACTCCAATGATATAAGTAGAAAAACACTGGGTTTATACGGTTAGCTGATCCTAGATCTGTGCAACTTTTAATGGGACTTCTATCCATAGGCCAAGATTAGCAGTGCTGATAGTCAGCAAGGTGCCAGGTGATCAGGGATGAGAGTTGAGAGAGAGAGATAGATAGAGAGAGAGAGAGAGAGAGAGAGAGAGAGAGAGAGAGAGAGAGAGAGAGAGACAAGCTTGTCAGAGGGAAAAAAAGGCATTGATTTCTCAGGCCTCATGTTTGTCATTGATTTAGCAGTCTTCAGAGGGGAGTCAGAAGGGGAAGGGCTACAAAGAGGACAAGGGTTGTCCATAGAGAGACTACATCAGCGAGGTACAGGGTCACCTGTTTGACATGACAACTTTCCTCATCATCATCAGTGTGTGTGTGTGTGTGTGTGTGTGTGTGTGTGTGTGTGTGTGTGTGTGTGTGTGTGTGTGTGTGTGCTCACCCTTGCGTGGGCTTCATTAGGCAGAGTGCTCTCCAGTTCCTTTGTTTGTTACTACGGCCCGTGCTCAGATCGTCGTGTGCTAGCTCTCTACAATAAAGAGTTTGAAACGGGATCTTAAAACCTTTTTGGGATAGGGGGCAGCATTTTCACTTTTGGATGAATAGCATGCCCAGAGTGAACTGCCTCCTACTCTGTCCCAGATGCTAATATATGCATATTATTATTAGTATTGGATAGAAAACACTGAAGTTTCTAAAACTGTTTGAATGATGTCTGTGAGTATAACAGAACTCATATGGCAGGCGAAAACCTGAGAAAAATCCATCTTGGAAGTGTTCATCTGAAGTTTGTAGTTTTTCAAAGCTTGGCCTACCAAATAGACATCGAGATATGGATGAGGTTGCACTTCTTAGGGCTTCCACTATAATTCAACCGTCTTTAGAAACTGGTTTGAGGATTCTACTATAAAGGAGGGGCTCATGAGACCTCTTTAGTCAGTGGTCTTGCAGAGTGCCTTGGTCTCATGACACGCGCTCCTGACAGAGTTACCTCTCATTCCAGTGCTTTTGTGAAGACAAAGGAATTCTCAATTTGGAACATTATTGATGTTTTATGTTAAAAACATCCTAACGATTGATTCCATACATTGTTTGACATGTTTCTAAAGGACTGTAACGGAGCTTTTCGAGTTTTTGTCTGGATGAAGTGCCTGCGCCTCATGAATATGGATTACTGGGCTGAACACGCTAACAACAAGTG